>NC_051069.1:49874510-50004510 GCF_004664715.2 Peromyscus leucopus | reverse complement strand
CAGGGAGCCCACCACAGCCTAAAATTCCAGCTTCTGGGCATCTCTTTGGGCCTCTGTGGGCATCTCTTCCCATAAATAACAATAAATATTTAAACACACACACAGAGACAGACACCCACAGACAGACACACAGATTCTCTCTCTCTCTCTCTCTCTCTCTCTCTCTCTCTCTCTCTCTCTCTCTCTCACACACACACACACACACACACACACACAGAGAGACAGACACCTGCAGACACACACAGACAGACAGACAGACAGACACACACTCACACACACACACACACATGCAGGCACACAGAGGCAGACAGACACCCACAGAAGGAATGAGCCATCACCTGTATGGTGGGAGGGGAGAACCGCTCCCAAGCTGTCTTAGAACCCACACACTCAGCGGCACACCTTTATCCACTAAATATACACCAACTGAAAACTTTTGGCCAGGTGTGTTGGCGCACACCTTTAATCCCAGCACTCGGGAGGCAGAGGCAGGTGGATCTCTGTGAGTTCGAGGCCAGCCTGGTCTACAGAGTGAGTTCCAGGACAGCCAGGGCTACACAGTGAAACCCTGTCTCAAACAAACAAAACAAAGAAGCAAGACCTCATGCCAAGGTAAGGGAGAGGGCTAGTGGGGACCTGCTGGTTCTGGAAGCATGGGGACCTGAGCTGGTCCCAGAATCCACACAAAGAAGCAGTGCCCACTGCCAAACTTGCCACAGGTCACCCTAGAGCCAGGCTTGACGCTTCCAGCCTCGTCTTCTGGTAAATTCCAGGTCCATGGGTGACCGTCTGTCTCAAAGGATTCGAATCCTCCGACTCCCACAGCATCCCCTGACAGTCATGGTGCCCTGACGGTACAGCCAAACAGACAAACTGGTCCTTACATCGAGACCTCCACCCCACGAAGGGCTCCATCACACAGGGAGGAAACCCAGGCCTGGCGTGTTGCCAAAATCACTGAGCTGCACAAAACCACCGCAGCTCAGAGCTGCCCGCCAGCAGCCTGCCAGTGACAGAGATCCTGGAGATCTCACAGTCCTGGCTTCAGACTCAATGCCCTCACTCTGTCACGCTGAGTATTTTCTAGAGAAAAAAAGCCCAACTGTGTCCAGGAGCATGGTGGCCAGGACAGAGATCCAAACTTCATATCTAGGAGCTGAGGGACCCAAGCAAGTATATTAATATCTCTTCCCCCTCTCCCAAAGTATCTTTTAATTCATGGCACTGCTATATAGCCCCGGCTGCTGGCCTAGAACCTGGAGCAATTCTCCTGTCTCCACCATCCAAGTGCGGGGATCACAGGCGTGCACATCCACCCCTGCCTGCTGTTTCCTGTTCTTTATCTGTGTGTGTGTGTGTGATTGAGACTATGTGATCTGTGTGTGAATGTGTGTGAGTGACTGTGCGATTGTGGGTGTGACTGGGTGAGACTGTGCCTGAGTGTATGACTCTGTGTGTGTGTGTGTGTGTGTGTGTGTGTGTGTGTCTGTGTGTATGAGTGTGTGTGATTCTGGGTGCGGCTGTGTATGAGTGTGAGTGTGTGTGAGACTGTGTGTATGAGTGTGTGATTTTGTGTGTGGCTGTGTATGAGTGTGACTGTGAGTGTGTGTGTGCACACGCAGTTGCCACAGCAGCATGCATGAAGGTCAGAGGAGAGAGCCTCTGGTGAGGTCCTCACCGGCTGTCTTGTAGAGGTGAGGTCTTCCGCTGCTCACGCCTGTGTGCCAGGCTGGCCGGCCTGCGGGCTCTGGACTCTCCAGTCTCTGCCCCCATCTTCCCAGAAGTGTGCTCGCTCGGGTTATGAGACACTCTACCCAGCTTACTAGGTTCTACAGATTCGAACTCGGATCCTCACAGCTGCCCAGCAAATGCTCCACCACTGAACTCCCTCCCTACCCCTTCCTCACGCCTCTTTAAAGAACACTCACAATTGCATTCCCTGCCTAAGCCATGTGAGGGACAGACTGTCTTAATCTAACATTAAACAGCTGTGAGTCTGGCCACCAGGAAACGGGAACAGGTGCCATTAGAAAAATTTAAAAACTAAAACTTAATTTATATGTTCCAAGACCAGCTCACTGTATAGCTTAGGCTGGTCCAGCTCTCTCTCTTTCTGTAGCTCAGGGTATCCTTGAATCTGTGGTCACCCTCCTGCCTCTGCTTCCTCAGCACTGGGGTTAGGGATGTGCACCACCACACCTTAGAAAAACTGCATTTTAAAAACTATTTTAAGGGGCTGGAGAGATGGCTCAGAGGTTAAGAGCACTGACTGCTCATCCAGAGGTCCTGAGTTCAATTTCTAGCACCCACATGGTGGATCACAACCATCTGTAATGAGATCTCAAACCCTCTTCTATATACATAATAAATAAATAAATAAATAATTAAAAAAAAAACTATTTTAAAATCTGGGACCTGGGACACAGCTTAGTAATAAAGTGCTTGCCCAGAATTCACCAGTGAGGGGCTGGGGTGTGGCTCAGTGGTAGAGCCCTGCCTAGAACCCCCAGTGAGGGGCTGGGGTGTGGCTCAGTGGTAGAGCACTTGTCTGGCATGTGATGCCCTGGATTCCAATCTCAGTGCCACAGTCAATCAACCAATCAGATCAAAACCCCACTCTGACAAAATTTTCCTTGGAGAAGATAAAGCATAAGAAGTCAGGTGTGTGGCGCTGCAGAGGCAGGAAGATCTCTGTGAGTGATGCCAGGCTAGTCTACATAGCAAGCTCCAGGCCAGCCATGTCTATGTACCAAGACATTGTCTCAGTTTAAAGGAAAGTTCTGGAGATGGTCAACTAAAGATCATTATAAACAAGCTTCCTGCTGCTGCCGTGGCTGATAGGGGGCCACCAGGATGGCTTTACCAATCAGATAGTTAAAGGCTGTACAAGGCGGACAACCGCACATGTATGATGCACTGCCCTCTCCACTCAGGCTCCCACATGCATACTTAAGAGAGTACGTTTTACTCCATGTATCAGTTATTCTAGGTTTTAAAGTTTTTTTTTTATTGCGTGCGTGCGTGTGTGCGTGTGCGTGTGTGTAGGGGGTGTCTGTGTCTGTATATGTTTTACCTGCATGTATGTCTATGCATCATGTATGTGCCTGGTGCCTGCATAAAAGAGAGCATCTATCAGAATCTTTGGGACAGGAGTTACAGATGGTGAGACCTGTGGGTGCTGGGAATTGAACCCGGGTCCTCAGGAAGAGCAGCCAGTGCTCTTAACCACTGCCCCCTCTCACCAGCTCTTTGTTTTTGTTTCTTCAGACAGGGTCTCACTGTGTAGCCTTGGCTAGCCTAGAACTCTCTCTGTAGCCCAGGCTGGCCTCAAATTCACAGACTGTCCTGCCTCTTCCTCCTGAGTGCTGAGACCAAAGGTGTGCCACCACGCGGGCACAAGTAACTTCGTGGGCTCAGTCTCCAAGAACGGGCAGTACCCAAGCTTCCAGTGTGGAACCAACAGCGAAACCTCCACTTCATCAAGCGGCCTGTGCGCCTCCACACCCTGCGTGGCTCTGCTGTTCTATGGGATTCCCTCCTGCTGCGGGCAGGGCCTCGTGGAGGGCCAAGGAACATCAGGGCTCTTTAGAGGCTACATTTTTTTAAATTTGATTTTTTGTTTTTGGAGACAGGGTCTGATTCTGTAACTCTGGCTGGCCTGAAACATCATACATAGACCAGGCTGGCCTCATAGAGCTTGTCTGCCTCGGTTTCCCAAGTGCTAGGATTAAAGGTAGGAGCTACCACCACTAACATTTTGTTTTTTTTTTAAACAACAAGGGTACTTCACTGCTCCCTGAAGTTCCTGGGCGCTACTCAAGTTCTGCAAGGAGTTTAAATGCTTTTCCTTTACAGCCGAGTGCAGACAGGACAGGGTGGGGTGAGACACTTGGCTACAAACTTGTCCAAAAGTAGTATAGTCTAGGGTGTGGTGACCCCAGCTGACACCAGAACTGGATTTACACTGTGAGCCAGGGCCAGTGCTGGGGTGTGTCAAACTCTCATTTATTTATTATTATTTTGTGGTACTGGGGAAGGAACCCCGGGTTTGTTTGCCCTCCTCCTCCCAGAGCTGAGGCCGAACCCAGGACCTTGTGCTTGCTGGGCAAGCGCTGTACCCAAAGCTAAATCCCCACCCCCTACTGCAGTATTCTTAACTGAGCTGTGGCTCTGGCTTGCTCACTGTCTTTTTTTTTTTGAGTTAGGGTCTCATGGGGCCCAGGCTGGCCTCGAACTCACTGCCTCTACTTCCCAAGTTCTGGGACAGAACCCGGAACTCCCTGTATTCTAAGCCTGTGCTCCAGAAATTGAGTTTCGTCCTCAGACTCTTTTTGTTATTGTCTGGGGGTCTCTCTATAGCCCAGGCTGGCCTTGTGCTAGAGATCTTCCTGCCTCGTTCCGAGTGCTGGATAACAGACATGCACCACGACGCCTGGCTTAAAGCCCCTGATCTACAGTGCTGGGGCCGGGGGTTGGCGGCGCAGCTCTGTGGGTGAGGGAGCTCGCCTGATGACCTGAGATCATCTCTGGACCTACGTGTAAGCTGGACATAGTGGTGGAAGTCTGCGATTCCAGGGTTCCTATGGTGAGATGGGAGGCAGAGAGGACAGCCCTGGAAGCCCTTGGGCTAGCCTGGGCAGCTAGTTGTAAACAAGAAAGAAGCCTTGCTTCACACAAGGCAGCACGCTTGCCCCAATGCGTCATACACCTTAATAAAAACAGGAGCAGTAAACCTTAGGTATAACCTGGTGCACTGGCTCATCCTGGGCCAGTAAGCCCAGGCACTGGGGTTAGGGGTCTGAGGCCAGAGGGACAGGAGTGTGAGGTCAACCTATGTGTGTGTGTGTGTGTGTGTGTGTGTATGTATATATGTATGTATACATATATATAACATGAGCATGCAGTATATATGTGTATACTATGTATGTGCTGTGCTATATATGTGTACTGTAGTCTATGTACCATGTGTGTACTATATATATGTACTATGTGTATGTGTACGTGTGTGCTATATGTATATACATACACGTGTATGTACTACATGTGTGCAAGATCCTGTGTGAAGAACGGAAGGAAGACAGAGAAAAAAGAAAAACAAATAAACCAGGCTTAAAAGGCTCCTTCCAGGCCAGGCATGGTGGCGCACGCCTTTAATCCCAGCTCTCAGGAGGCAGAGGCAGAGGCAGGGGGATCTCTGTGAATTTGAGGACAGCCTGGTCTACAGAGCAATTTCCAAGACTGCCAAGGCTAGACAGAGAAACCCTGTCTTGAGAAACAAAATAAAACAAAACATGGGTGGAAAACCCTTTCCTGGGGCCAACAAGAGGGCTCACAGGGTGAAGGCACACGCACCAAGTCTGGCGATCGAGTTTAATCTCGGGGAGGCAACCGACTCCTGCAAGCTGTCCTCTGCCACCCTTCCCCCAGGAAATAAAAATGTGATGCATTTTACAGATTACAAGGACTGGAAGCGGCTCAGTGATCACAGCACAGGCTGTGCAAGCTTGAGGATCTGCGTTCAAATCCCACAAACCCCAGCATGGTTGTCCATGTCTGCCACCCCAGGGCACCTAAGGAGAGGCGGGCGCACAGGGAGACTCCTCGGAAGCCGCAGATCAGCTAGCCCAGCACAACAGCGGTCAACAGCGCACTCCTCCTCAAACCGACGCCCGAGGCTGTGCCCTCACCCCCATGCACACGCTGCTCACACATGCTCACACCTACACACACCTCTCTCCAGGCCTGGTTCCAAGCTACTTGGGGAGCCGAGCTGGGGACAATCACAAGTCAAAGGCCTGCCTAAGGCTAGAGTGAGCTCAAGGCTGGCCTGGACAATTGTCTAAGACCTTATTTTAAAACAAAACAAAAACCATAAAGTGGTGGTGTGTCAGCTCAGCAGGTAAAAGCATTCGCCACGAGAGCCGGCAGCCTGAATTCAGATCCCCAGGGCCCATGTAGAAATAGACAGACTCAGGCTGGCAAGGTGGCTCAGCGGCTAAAGGCTCGGATGACTCGAGTTTGATCCCCAGGACCCACAGGTGATCAAGGAGAACAGACCCCCTAAACTGTCCTCTGGCCTCCACACATGCACACTGTGGCCGTGCACCCCACAAAGTCAATAAACGTAATAAAATAAAGAAAAGGAAGACCAGAGGAGGCGTTCAGCGCTGTGGCACCGGCCCGGCTTGGAGGATGCCCACAGCCCCATCCCAGCACTGGAGGAAAAAAATTAAAGTGGAAAAAACAAGAAACAGAGCGAGGATCTTGTTTTTCTGAAACACAAGACCATTTAAGGAAATCAAGCAGGCACAGGGCATGTTTTTCAAGGACATGGAATATCTAAATAAGTGGCTGAAGGTGGGGTGCAGCAATGATATTAAAAGGGATAGGAAGGCCCGGGGTGGTGGCGCATGCCTGGGGGCCCCGGGAATGCAGAGGGTGAGGCAGGAGGATTGCTTGGTAGCCAGCCAGGGCAGCACAAAGAAACATCCTCTTCAAAAAGCAAATCCTGGGCTGCAGAGATGGCCCAGGGAATAAAGGAACTTGGTCCTAGGCCTTGACACTTCGGGTGTGATTGCTCGGACCCACACAGTAGGAGAGAGACCACTCCCAACACACACACACACACACACACACACACACACACACACACACGCTGAATAAGTAAATGTTTGCAAGTAATTCGAAAGGAGATAAAGTATGCTGGCCATGGTGGTGAACATCTGTGACGGCAGCATGGGGAGGCAGGGGAAGGAAGGTCAGGAGGGTGAGGCTGGTCCGCTTAGCTTACAGTATGGGGGGGGGGGCGACACGACACCCATTTCAGAAACAAAAAACCAAAGGATAAAGAAAAAGAAATAAAGAATAAAGAAAAGAAATATATAGAAATATATATATATCTCGAATGGGACGAAAGCTGCAATTGAAAAATGGATGAGAAGCGGGAGGTCCCAGAACTTGGGAGGCAGTGGTAGGTCAATCTCTGTGAGTTCCAGAGATTCTAGGCTAGCCTGGTCTACATAGTGAGTCCCAGGCCAGCCAGTCAGCAATACACAGAGAAACCATATCTTTCTTGTTTTTGTTTGTTTGTTTTTCAAGACAGGGTTTCTGTGTGTTTTTTTTTTTTTTTTTTTTTTTTTTTTTTTTTTTTTTTTTTTGGAGCCTGTCCTAGATCTCACTTGGTAGACCAGGCTGGCCTCAAACTCACAGAGATCCACCAGCTCTGTCTCCTCAGTGCTGGAATTAAAGGAGTGCGCCTCCACTGCCCAGCGCACCAGGGAGGATCCAAGTGATCGGGAGTTACAGGTGGTTGTGAGTTGCCTGACGTGGGTGCTGAGAACCAAACAGACCCTCTGGATGAGGGAAAAAAAAAATGCTCTTAACCTCTATACATCTCTCCAGCCCTTATTTTTATTTTATTTGTATTTTTGAGACAGGTCTTATGTGTCCCAGCCTGTCCTTTAACTCTCTCTCTTAAAAACGAACACGGGAAAAGTGAAAAATAACTTCCTTTTTTTCCTTTTTCATCCTTTAACTCCTGATCCCCCTGCCTCCACCCCCCAGCACCGGGATGACAGCCCCTGACCACTGTGCCTGGTTTATGTGGTAGGTGATGTTGGGATGGACCCAGGGCTTCGTGTATCTCCGGCAGGCACTCTCTCGGTGGAGACACCCCCAGCCCTGTTTTCGATTTACAATTTTTTTTTTCTTTTCTCTTCCTTCCTTCCCTTTCTCAAGAGGGCATCTTGCTATGTAGCCCAGGCTGGCCCAGAACTCACAGCAATCCTCCTGTCTCAGTCTCCCAAGTGCTGGAATTACAGAAATGTGCTGCCATGCTCAGTAGCCTTTACGTTTTGATGTGGTTGGGGAAAATGATTTAGGACGTGTGAAAAGCCCAGGGCTCAGGGCCTGGCCCAGTAGCAGACTGCTTACCCAGGATGTAGGAGGCCCTGGGTCCCATCCCAGCAGCTGAAAAAATAAATGAAATCAAGCAAAACAATAATTCCCATCAGCTCTGTGGTGCCAGATATTAAAAACATACTTTTTACTCACTTGAAAACCTCATGCTGGCTGTGGTGGCTCACACCCGAGGTCCCAGTCAGGCAGGCCAGACTGAGGCAGGGGACGAGAGCAGCCTGGACTACAAAATGGAACTGTCTCAAATACACGCACTCGTACAAAATAAAACAGGTCTGAGGACGGAGCTGAGCGGTGGAGCGTATTCCAGCATGCTCCAAGCCCCGGGTCCCAGCCCCAGCACCCCATAAACCAGGCATGGTGGCTCCAACCTGTAACCCCAGCTCTCAAGAGGGACAGGTAGGGGATCAGGAATTCAAGGTAATACCGAGTTCAAGGCCTGGGCTACCTGAGACCCTGTCTCCAAATAAATAAATAAACAAATATATTAATTAAATGGAAAATTAAAAATTCAGAAATAGGGCTGGAGTGGAGTGTTGGCCTAGCATGTGTGAGGCCTGGGTTCCATTCCTAGGACCACACAATAAAACCAAAAGCATGGGAGCCGGTGGTGGCGGTACACGCCTTAAATCCTAGCACTAGGGAGGCAGAGGCAGGCGATCTCTGTGAGCTGAGGCCAGCCTGGTCTACAGAATGAGTTCTAGGACAGCCAGGGCTACACAGAGAAACCAAAAACCAACCAACCAACCAACCAACCAACCAACCAACCAAACCAAAAAACCCAAAGAACAGACATGTCTACAGGAGCTGCATCTGGCTTACACACCCCTGTATCCCAACACTCAGAAGCTGAGGCTGGAGCATGGCCATGAGTGCCAGGCCAGTTCCTGGACTACAGAGTGGGACCCTATCTCAACAAAACAGAATGGACAAAAATCTAGAGGGCGGCTACACCTGGGTCGGGGAGGCAGATTCTGGTGGTCTAGATTTTTCTGCACTTTCCAATGCTTCTACAAACGTTATACATCACTTTTTTGTTGCTCTATAGCCCTGGCTGGCCTGGAGCTCACTATGTAGGCCAGGCTGGCCTCAAACTCACAGAGACCTATCTGCGTCTGCCTTCAGAGTGTTGGAATTAAAGGCGTGCGCCACTACACTTAGCTGTAAGATATGTTTTAACTTTCATATGTGTGTACATGTGCATGTGTGTTTGTGTGTGTGTGAGAGAGAGAGAGACAGAGAGAGAGCTCTGTGGAGGCCGTAAGAGGGCATCAGATCGCTCGGAGCTGCGATTTCAGGTGGTTATGAGATACCCAGTATGGGTGCTGGGAACCAAACTTAGTTCCTTGCAGGAGCAGCCAGCCCTCTTAACCACTGAGCCACTGTGCAGGCGGCCCTTGTTTTCTGTGAAGTTTGTGGTTGTGTGAGAGAGGGTCTCTTACTGTCCTGGGGTTTGCAGAACAGGCCAGGCTGGCAGGTGAGCCCCCACGGCCCCCCATATTGGCCTCTCCAAACCCTAAGATTACGTGTGCCACCACGCAGGGTTTTTTAACATGGGTTCAGGGGTCCAATTCAGGTCACCGTGCTTGTTCAAGACCAGCCGTCTCCACAGCACGGGGATGCATGTCAGCCCAGAACACGGCCTGGCGACGTTAGCTGCAGCCTGCTAGGGTCTTACATCATATTTCATTTCTGACACTGTGCCGCCAGAGCACAGGAGCCTGTGGCACTCACCCTCGGATGTTGGGACACACACCCCCGCACCTCAACTCTTTGTCCACTTCTAGCTCATTCTCGAGTTCGTCAGCCCAAGTCCTTTACCCCAGGGCCTTTGAGCCCACTGTGCCCTGGCCTGGCGCTTCTCTGCCCACAGGCTGTATCTCCTTGGTCACACGTTGTTTTGAGCCTCACTCTCTCTGTAGCCCAGGCTGGCCTTGAAGCTGAGGTGACCCCCCCAACCGTTTAAGCTTCCTGAGTGCTAGGCACCTGAACATATTGAGTCAAAAAGACACCATAGAGCCTAGAGCTGACTGTGAATATCCACCGTACACACAGAGCCAGGCCGCACAACCATGATTCACTGCGCTAGGTCAGAACCCAGGGCCTCACAGCACTGGACAGCTGCTCTGCAACCGAACTACACCCCAGCCCCTCACTGGGGGATCCTAGGCAGGGCTCTACCACTGAGCCACACCCCAGCCCCTCACTGGGGGTTCTAGGCAGGGGCTCTACCACTGAGCCACACCCCAGCCCCTCACTGGGGATTCTAGGCAGGGGCTCTACACTGAGCACACCCAGCCCCTCACTGGGGTTCTAGCAGGGCTCTCACTGAGCCACACCCCAGCCCCTCACTGGGGATTCTAGGCAGGGGCTCTACCACTGAGCCACACCCCAGCCCCTCACTGGGGGATCTAGGCAGGGGCTCTCACTGAGCCACACCCCAGCCCCTCACTGGGTCCAGCAGGGCTCTCCCTGAGCCACACCCCAGCCCCTCACTGGGAATTCTAGGCAGGGGCTCTCACTGAGCCACACCCCAGCATAACAGTCTGTCAGGACACCCAGCACACAGTTTGAGGAGGTTCAGGATGCTCCGGCAGTAGACCACAGTTTGAAGAACATGCTCAAGATTACAGACAGGGCACAGGGAGGCCACCACCCCAGTGAACTCTCACCACCTGCTCTGTCTCTCTCATTGTTTATCTAAACGTGTATTTCCCATGTGGATACTTTTTCACTTGCTTATTGGGGTCTCTTGCATATTTTCTGCCTTGGTATTTTTAAAATGACATTTATTTCTGGACACGCTGGTGCACATCTTTCATCCCCAACACTCCAGAGTCAGAGGCAGTGCACGACCTCTGTGAGTTTGAGGGTAGCCTGATCTACATAATGAGGCCCTGTCCCTAAAAAGTCACACCGACTTAGGCATTTATTTACTTGGATGTGTGTGCCATGGCTTGGTGCGTGTGTGGAGGTCAGAGGACAATTTGCTGGGGGGGTCAGTTCTTTCCGTTATGTGGGTCTCTGGGTCAGGCCTGGCGGTGCACACCTTTAATCCCAGCATTTGGGAGGCAGATCTCTGTGAACTGGAGGCTAGCCTGGTCTCCATGGCACTGTCCAGGTCAACCAGTGCAATATAGGGAGACCCTGTCTCCAAAAACAAACATGATGTGGGTGGGAGACCAAACTCAGACTTGGTGACAAGCCACTCTGCTTGCTGAACCGCGTCGCAGGCCCTGAGCAGGAGGCTTTGCAAGTGTGGTTTCCTGTGTGTTCCCTTAGTGCCTGGGAGACTAAGCACTAAGCACCCACTGAAGGAGACGAAGTACACTCCAGCTCCGTCTCAGTGAGGCCTGATGTAAGCTAGCTGCAGCAAGAGGGACTGCAGTGAGACACGAGGGAGGACTTCCGGGGTGGCAGTTTCCATAGACAGTGAACATAGCTTTGTCTGTATGTCCGGCAAGCAGGAGGTCCCATGACTGCCCTGGGAGGCACGTCTGGAATGGAGGGTGCCTCTCAAAGATTCCAAGGCAGGGCTGGGCGGGTCCCTGGCCGGGGGCCAGAACCCCAGGGCCGGGTGTTTAGATGGACACGGAACAGAGGGGTGGTTTCCGTAGCTGGCCAGGAACAACAGGGAAGCAGGGAGACACAGCTGGGCCCTGCAGCCCGCGCCCCTTAGTGTCAGCGGGGTTCCAGTCAACTTGGCCTTGGGTCTGGGGTGAGAAGGTCCCGTGGGCCCTCGGGGCGGACCCTGGCAGTGAATCCTTGCCCTAAGCCTCAGTTTCCACAGCTGTAAGTAGAGTTGAAGCCGGGAGTGGATTAAATGCCCTGTAATCCCAAGCACTCAGGGGGCTGAGGCAGGAGATTGAGGGTTCAAGGCTAAGCCAGGTGAAGTCCCACACCTGACAGACAGCACTCAGGAGGGAGATGGAGGTAAAAAGGCGAGGAAGGGAGGGGAAGGGGGGGAGGGGGGGGGGGGGGGGGGGCTCAGTGAACGCACAGCCCAGCAAGACTCTCAAACTCCACACAGCCCAGAAGGGAAAGAAAACCCCAAACCGACCGGCCGACCGACCGACCCACAAAGGCCGACCGGATCACTGTCAGCAGAGGAGGCACTGCTTGAGCGCTTACTGTATACACTCTTCCCAGGGGTTCTTGAAGGGTGGATCTGTATTAGAGCCCGTCACAGGGAGAAAGTGGAGGCCCAGAGAGGTGGAGTCACTCTGTGGGGTCACACAGTGACGGAACCCGGGGTACCTCGGCCCATCTTCCTCAGCCCCCCTCGGTGAGACACTTAGAGCAGCTGCCCCCCGGCCCGTGCCAAGACAGAGCAGCTGTGACCGCTCCTATGAATCATCCTGGCAGCTTCTCCTGGGCAGCTGACAATCTGTATACAGCCCTTCCTGGCACGAGGACTCAGCACTTCCTCCCGGGGCACCCCTTCCTGTTCCGAGGCCACCGGGCCCGGGGAGGGTCTCCTCCACCCTCAGGGCTGGGCAGTGGGAGATGCACTGTTGGTTCTGCCACGGGAGGCCACTCGTGGGTTTTAATGTGGCGTGATGTGAACGAGGCGGATCCGTGGAGAGCGAGCCTTTTCGCTCCAGACTCCTTCACCCACCGGAAGGGCCCACAGAACAGACATGCTGGAGATTCCACATGACTTCTGAGCACTGGATCCAGCCATGCCTGAAGCTGTCCCTCAGAACCGCGAACAAAACGCTCTATCTAGGGTTACATGTGCCAACACACGCCTGCCATTTCTTAATCCAAAGGGGAGAATTCGCCATGAAGCCAGCAATCTTGGAACCTCCTTCAAACAACTCCCGTTTTCTGGATCATTTACCTCAACAAAGCAATACGCTAGATGTTCAATTTCTTTGTGCATGTATGTGTGTGGGCATGCATGTGTGTGAATGTGCATGCACATATGCATATATGTGTGTATCTGTGTGTATGTTTAAGCCAGAGGCAAAGAGATGGTGGTGTTCCTCAGGTACTGCCTACCTTTTAAATAATGTATTATCACCAGGCGGTGGTGGCGCACGCCTTTAATCCCAGCAATCGAGAGGCAGAGCCAGGCGGATCTCTGTGAGTTTGAGGCCAGCCTGGGCTACAGAGCGAGATCCAGGAAAAGCACCAAAACTACACAGAGAAACCCTGTCTCAAAAAATAAAATAAAATAAAATAAAACCAGAGTCAGCTCTGCCTTTCCACCCTGGACTCCAGGGATTTGTGGGTCATCTGCCTTTAGCCACCCTGGGATTCCAAGTGGGCGTGGCCACAGCCACAGGTGCTAGGGATCCGAACCCAGGTCCTCCTGCTCCTACAGCAAGCACTTACCGATTGTGCCAACTCCCCAGACCCCCTAGACACCAACTTTCTCTGCCTGATACCCACAGCTCTGAGGCCCACCTGCTGGCCGAAGGTTGATGACGAGAGGCCCCACTTGGTCTCCCGGACAGTCACTCACCTGCTGCAGTCCTGGCCACACCACTGCAAGCCCGCTCTGTAATGCTGATCTTCTTGGCCGTGTGCACGTGGCTGGTGGTGGCTGTGGGCAGCGGGCACATGGTTTCCACCACCTCATGGCTGCGGTACACGAGGGCGTTCTCGGTGCCCCCAGACGTGGTCAGGGCCTTCAGCCCTGCTCCATAGGGTTCCAGACTCTGGGCTCGCTGTGCAGGGGCCCCCGCTGCCGTGCTGGCCACCACCTCCACTTCCCGAGGACCCTCCACCACCCGCACGGTGTCCACTCGGACCTGGGTGTCTGGCGGTGGCCAGGCCTGGGGCGGGAGGTCGGCCTGCTGGGTCTGAGCCGCCCGCAGCTCCTGCAGCGCTTTCTTGAGCTGGGTCTCCAACACGGCCACTTTAGCCACCAGGGCAGCTTCGCCATCCGGAATGCCCAAGTCCCGTTCCCGACCCAGGTGCCCACAGAGCGGGTCTCTAGCGCAGCAGGGTCCTCGGGGGGCTCCGGAAGGTCCAAGCAGAGCTCACTCCGGCCCCGGGTCCCTGAGGGGTGGCCTAGAAACTTCTGGCTCTTGAGTTGCACCGTGAGCTGTCTCTTCTCCTCCTGGAGCACCGACAGCTTGACCTGGAGCACGGGGATCAGCTTGACCTGCTCCTCCAGCTGGCGCAGCTTGCGCAGGGCCGCGGCCATCTGCTCGCGCACATGGGCCAGGTGACCCGCACTGGGTGGCACCGGGGTGGACAGGCCGGAGCTGCGAGGCGTGGGTGGCAGCAGGCCCACGCCTGCCAGGGAGCTGGTGGAGCCCGCGGCGCTGGGCGTCAGGGAGCCCAGGCCACCCGACGACGGGGCGGCCGCCTGGTCCTCCAGCCGGCGCCGGGCGTCCAGCAGCGTGCGCTCCACACGTGGGTTGGAGCCGCCACGGGTCTCCAGGGCCCCGTACTGTGGGTAGAAGCCACGGCCACAGTAGGAGTAGGCCGAGTGCCGGCTGTCCCCACTGGCGTCGGAGCACAGCGACTCCGTGGACGTCCACCAGGAGCCCGGGCCCCGCGGCAGGGAGCCCAGGCGCGGCCGGCGCTGCACGGGCACCCTGCGCAGTGTGTGGCCCTTCTCAATGTCATCCACGTACTTAAGGAAGTCCAGGTCCAGGCGGTAGCCGTACGGCGTCTCCACAGAGTATGGTGGGTCTGGCTCTTTGCTGGGGAAGGTTGCTGGGGAGGCCTGGCCAGGAGTCCCTGGAGGGGGGAGAGCCAAGGCCTTAAATTAGCACTTCGGGGCCCCTCTCTGCCCAGCTGGCGGCCCAGGGGCAGAGGCAGCTTCTGCCAGAGCTGGGAGCCCACCCTAGATCAACAGGGTCTTGTCTGGCCCTGTCACCCATCCACGACAAGGTCAGGGACGTCCTTCCCCACTCACATTCGGGCTTTCTTCCCGCTCAGAGCCTCACATGGCTGTCTCCCCCCCCTCCCCCTCACGTTAGGGCTGACCTCTCCCCTCGGACTGGCAGAGTGTCTTCCTCCCCACTCTAGCCCTCCAGGGCAGAGCCCTCCCCCACCCTCCCCACCTGCCCCTGACCTGGGAACGGGGCAGGCACATGCAGGACCTGGGCCATCCTCTCTGCTGTAGCTCCTCAGGTGCCACCCAGCGAGCTGTGAGTCACACTGCCTGCGGGTGACCTGCAGAGGTTGACAGGGCAGGCTCAGGAGCGAGTCTTCAGGGAGAAGGGAGGGGATGCGGCGGGCGCCCTCCCTCCACAGACGGCCTCCTCCCTCGGGTCAGGCACCTCTCATATACTTAAACACCCAAGCTCCCCTCCCTACCCTCGCCTGGCTATAGAAAGTCCCAGAACAAAGAAACCAAACCTCCCTGCCTGCGTGCACATCTGTCCAGGCCTGGACAGGCTCCAGCTGTTCCCACAGCCTCCACATGGCCCCCAGGGCAGGGGGCCGCACCCTTCCTGTGCCCCCTCCCCTGGGCCCATCTCCGAGTGCGTGCCACAGGGAGAGCTGGGTAAGGGTAGGTAGAGGGCTGGGATGCCAGCAGGGACACAGTGGGATCTCAGAGGGGGGCAAGAGACAGAACATGGAGGGTGGGACCCCTCGGCGACCCCAAAGCTGAGAGCCGAGCCAGGCCCCTAGAGGGGGAAAGTGGTGAGGATACAAGCTGTGAGAAGCCTTCCTCTTTATGGAAACAATTTTCTCTAAAAATAAACAGTTTCTCTGCCCGGCTACATAGAACTTCCTGCCCCCTCAGGATGTGTCCGAGCTGGGAGGGTAGGGGGGTGCAGTAGGGATAGAGTTGGGTGGAGGACAGGGAAGTCATAGAGCTGGAGAGGAGGCAGGAAAGGGGGGTGCTTACAGCCTGCAGAGAGCTCTTACTAGTCCACTTCAGCCTTGGAGGTCAGCCAGGGTCAGTACTTTCTGCTGTCTACCCTTCAGCCACCTTGCTGCAGACACCTCTACCCACCTCATCCTCCAGGGTAGACCATTCTAGGCTGTGGATGCCAGGACAATGGGTACCTGGGAGGACGGGGCAGGTGGGGCACCTGTTGGGCATGAAGGCAGGTCTGGGATGCTCTCTCTCTCCTGCTTAGTTTTCCTCCGTATCTCTGCCCTCCAGTCTGCGTCCCTCCACGGCTCTGCCCCTCCAGTCTGCATCCCTCCACGTCTCTGCTCCTCCAGTCTGCGTCCCTCTGTCTCTCTACCCCTCCAGTCTGCGTCCCTCTGTCTCTCTACCCCTCCAGTCTGCGTCCCTCTGTCTCTCTACCCCTCCAGTCTGCGTCCCTCCATCTCTCTACCCCTCCAGTCTGCGTCCCTCTGTCCTCTACCCCTCCAGTCTGCGACCCTCCACGTCTCTACCCCTCCAGTCTGCGTCCCTCTGTCTCTACCCTCCAGTCTGTGTCTCTCCACGGCTCTGCCCTTTGCTTTGCTGGCTTGAACACCTGGAATGCACAGTGACCAATTGTAGGAGAAATTGGCTCTGCATCTGTCTGTAATCTCAGTCCCTCCAACAGGAAGCTGGTTCAAAATACTTTCTGGGGACCTAAGAGAGACACAGAAGTAGGGAGCAGTATTGGGATAGCCTGAGGATTGGGATAGCCTGAGGTAGGGGTGCTGAGATGGAATGAATAAAATTAATAATTACAACACCAACTTGCTTTGTGTTTTTTGTTTGAGACCCGGTCTCATGTTGCCCAGGCTGGCTTCAAACCCACTATGTGGTTGAGGATGACCCTGAAATTCTGCTACTCCTGCTTCTACCTCCCAAGTGCTGGGCACTGCTGGCTGTACCACCACACCCAGTTACGCCATTCTGGGGATGGAGCACCAGGTTTCACACACGCTGGGCATGCGTTCTACATCCCCAGCCCTGCTTGTTTTTAAGAAAAGAGCTTCTAGGGGTTGGGGATTTAGCTCAGTGATAGAGCGCTCAAGCGCAAGGCCCTGGCCTGGGTTCGGTCCTCAGCTCTGGGGAAAAAAAAAAAAAAAAGAGCTTGTGCCGAAGGGCGCACGCCTTTAATAGCAGCACTCAGGAGGCAGAGGCAGGTGGAGCTCTGTGAGTTCGAGACCAGCCTGGTCGACAAAGAGAGTTCCAGAACAGCCAGAGCTACACAGAGAAACTTTGTCTCCAAAGACAAATTAAAAAACAAACACAAAAACAAAGAAAAAGAAAAGAGCTTGTTATACAGCCTAGGCCAGTCTCGAACTCACTAACTCTCTGGCCTCAGCCTCCCAAATGCTGAGATTGTAGGCATCCTCCAAGACTCCAGGTTATAATGGCAACTCTCAGTTGCCATGACAACCCCAGGAGATAAGCCCTCACCCAAGTTTATCACCGAGTGTGAATCTTGCCCGACTCTGGGCAAGATGTGATGGTGGCCTGGACTGAACCTAAGTGTGGCAGATTCGCTCAAGGCACCTCTGAACTCCGCGCATCTCACTTCCCGGCGATTGGGGATTGAGGTCTAAGGGTCTCCAGTCATCTGAGGCAGGCGGGTAACTCGGTGGCAGGGGAGGGAAGGGGCCCCTCTCTCCCTACAAGATCCCCGGATGGGGGTGGTGGAAGGAGGCTGGAAGAACCAACAGGTGGGAGTTCTCAGGGAAGGGCCACAGGGTCTCCCCAGAGTGCACCTCCCCATCAGCCTGGGCGGATCTGGGGGTTTTCCTGCTCGCTCTCTCCGCCCCCAAAGTTGGGGGTGAGCAGGACCCCGCCCCGGGCGGGGAGGGGGCGGGGCCTGCGGGGTCCCCGTCTAATGGCAAACATCTGCTGATCCCCCCCCAACCCGCCCAGCAGCCAAGCCCAGCCCGGCCGGACGCCCGGATGCCTTCCCGCCGCTGAGGGGCCGGACCCGGCCACCGGGAGCTGAGAAAGGGGGAACCCGGGCAGGGAAGGGGACAGAGCTAGAGGAGAGGAGGAGCCGAGGGAGAGAGGCAGGAAGATAAAGGAATGAAGGTGGTTTGGGGGAAAATAAGCAGGGCCGAGGTCAGGACTGGGGAGGGGACAGGAGCACGGGGATCCAGACGCTCCGGTTTGCAAAGTTTGGGAGCAGATGGTGAGACTTGGGAGGGACCAGCTCAGAGAGAGGAGTGAGCTCGAGCCTCGGGTTGGAAGTGGGTTAGAAATCCCGACAGCCCCCCCTAGAGTAGCTCGGACCCCACGCCACCCAGCCAGCCCTGGGTCCCACTCGCCTGGCGCGCTCCAGCCTTCGCCGTCCCAGGCGTCCTGCGCGCTCCGCCTCGGCCGCCGATACCCAGCCGGGCCAGCGCGGTGGCCACGCCCCCAGCAGAAGCCCCGCCCCTCCCGCCTCCCGGGCGCCTCTGCAGCGGGGGCTGGGGGCGAAGTGGAAGGGTGGTCGTGGGGGGGGCACGCACCCTCGCTGCTGACTGCGCACGTCGTCGGGGCTCAGTCGCCCCCGGCCACCCGCCCTCGGGACGGGGTCCCTCCTTCTCCAAGCCCGGTGCCCGCCCTTTGCAGCTGGACGCTGCAGGGGGCGGAGCTGGCCGCGGCCCAGCTCGAGGGCGGGTGCGGTGGCGGCGGCTGGAGGTCACCCCTCCCCCGTTGGCCGCTGCAGGCTGGAAGCCATCCAGCTGCCGGCCGGGTGTACCGTGGCGTGACCGCCGGCCCAAGCTCAGAGATCGCACTTTCGAGTAGCCCAATCCCCCGGCCCCCACCTATCTCTTCCTGAGCTAGGCCTCAGTTTCCCCATCAGTAAAATGGGGCCAACCACGTGACCTACCTTCAGAAAATTCCCTTCACACTATTCACAGGCTGACACAAGTCACAGGGCGTGGTTTATTGATTTCTGTGGGGTTGGGGGTGGCCGCCAGGACTCTGAATGCTAGATAATCACCGTGCCGCTAAGCTGCACCCCCAGCCCAGGGATGAACCATTTTTGTTTGCATGGAACTTTCCGGAGCCACTCTGGCTATGAAAGAGCACACCTGCAGTCCCAGCACATCAAAGATGTGGAGCCAGGGCTCTCAGGTACTCCAGGCCACCTTCTACTACAGTGATTCTGCGCTACGTGAGACCGCCTTAAAAAAACAAACGACCAAATGAAACAGTTAACAACAACAAAGGGAGGGGAGGGGAGGGGAGGGAGGGGAGGGAGGGGAGGGGAGGGGGAGGGGAGGGAGGGGAGGGAACTCTCCGGAAGCCTCTGGGCCTGGGACTTCATGACTCCCGGAGCTCAGAGACGTCTCAGTGCCTAAAGCGCTTGCCGATGAAGGCACCGGACCTGAGTTCAGATCCCAGCAGCCATGCAAGAGTTGGGCCCAAAGTTCCTCCGCAAGCCCAATTCTGAGAGCTGGGCGGAGCTCTGGGGCTCACCGGCCGGTGAACCCAGCTGGACCTGTGAGCTCCAGGTTCAGTGAGATCTGTCTTAGAAAACAAGCGGAGCACCAAGGAGAGGCCCATCAGGGAAAGGCGCCTGCTAAGGGTGGCGCACACCTTTAACCTCAGCACCCAGGAGGTGGAGCGTTCGAGGCCAGCCTGGGCTACAGTAGAGCGAGTTCCAGGACAGCCAGGGCGGTTACACAGAGAAACCCTGTCTTGGAAAACAAGAAGAAAGTGCCCGCTGCCAAGCCCGATGGCCTGGGGTCCCCACGGTGGAAGAGGGAGTCCTGAAAGCTGCCCCCCGACCTCCACGTGTGTGCCATGGCACACATGCACCCACATACACATACAGACGCAAATAAATAAGTAAATGTGACAAAAAATAAAATAAAAACAAGGTGACGAGAAGCCAAGCGTGGTGGCGCACGCCTTTAATCCCAGCACTCGGCAGGCAGAGGCAGGTGCATCTCTGTGAGTTCAAGGCCAGTTGGTCTATAAATTAAGCTCCAGGCTAGCCTGGGCTAGACAGTAAATACAAAACAAAACAAAATGTGGAAAGAAACTGAGGACTACACATGTACCACACTTCGGTGCATGTAAACCCTCATCACGTGCACACACATGACCACACGCACACACGCGCGCACACACGCGCGCGCGCGCACACACACACGCACACACGCGCACACACACACATGAACACACGCACGCGCACACACACACGAACACACGCACACACGCACACAGCACTCTTTCCCATGGACATGTTGGTTGTGTGCGCTTCAGCTGGACGTTAGCTCCCCGGGCAGAAACTGTGCCAACCGTCACCACACCACACAGGTTGCATATAAAACTCATTTTAAATTAAAAACAAACAGAACCAAACTTAGGATCCATCAGTGCAGACAGACAGAGGGGCTGAGGGCCCAGCCCTAAGGACGATGTGGTCGCCCCATGGATGAGGGGGCAGGAGTGAGTCCGGAAAGGTGGACAGCTGAGGTGTGGCTGCTGGTCTTCGGGGTCAGAGGTCAGCCTTCCGGAAACTTGATCTGTTCAGGGAGTTCCTGGGGGCAGAAGGCAGGTCAGCCACAGGACCCCAGCTCCACAGTCCCCCACCCGCCTCGTCGTCTCTCATCATGCAACCCTTCCAAGAATCTGTCTAGACTCTCTCCTGTCTGTCCTGATCCAAAGGATTTTCCTTTTAAAATAAACCACATTTATTTCTGTGCCACGTGGTGCACATGTAGAAGTCAGAAGACAACCTACTAGGATGGGTTCCTTCATCCCACCATGTGGTTTCTGGGGAATCAAACTCAGGTATTCAAGCATGGCTGTAATAACCTGTAGCCAGTTAACCACTGTGCTTTCCCAGACCAGAAGATTCACAAAGGGTTGGTAAATCTACTGCAGGGGATGGGAATAATGTCCATTTTATAGATGTGGAAACTGAGGCTCAGATAGCTAAATAAAGGCTGGGAATGTGGGTCAGTAGTAGGGCACTAACCTAGCGTGTAAAGTCCTAAGATTCAATCTCCAAAGTCCTAAGATTCAGTCTTCAATCTCAGAAGAGACCGAGTGTGAAGGATGGTTCAGCGGTTAGGGCACTTCTACCAAGCCTGCTGACCTGCTTTCCACCCCTGGGACCCACACAGGAGGAGAGAACTGCCTGCTGTAATCTGTCCTCCGACCCGCACACATGCACCGTGACACATACATGCCCCATCCGCTAAGTCAAACGGAATAACAGAAAAGTAGAATACACGAAGTCACACAACCCAGGCCGGGCATGGACTTTGCTGTATATGGTCACATGTACGTGTGTGCTCATGTTCGTGACAGCCCCCACGTGGGCACCTGAGGCTGGTGGAGCATGGCGCCAGCATCTGGGGCAGGCGCTGGGTGAGCAGAGGCTGCAGGGCCTCCCGCAGGCGGCTGTAGTGGCGTTCCAGTTCCCGGTGGTACTCCTTCTGGTCCGGCCCGATCAGGGCCTTGTTCTTTCTCAGCGCGTCCTCACACCTGGGGGGGCAGGGGGAGGCTGCTGGGGGCTGGCACTCAGGAGAGAGCGAACACAGAGGCGAGGGAGTCCTGAAGGATGCGGGGTGTGGGGACAGGCATGCAAAGGCCCACAATGGGGCCTGGGAACTTAAAATAGGGAGTCAGGCTGGGTAGAGCAGGAGTCAGGCTGGGTAGAGCAGGGAGGAGTCAGGCTGGGTAGAGCAGGGCGGGGGAGAGGGGGAGTCAGGCTGGGTAGAGCAGGGAGGAGTCAGGCTGGGTAGAGCAGGAGTCAGGCTGGGTAGAGCAGGGAGGAGTCAGGCTGGGTAGAGCAGGAGTCAGGCTGGGTAGAGCAGGAGTCAGGCTGGGTAGAGCAGGAGTCAGGCTGGGTAGAGCGGGAGTCAGGCTGGGTAGAGCAGGGAGGAGTCAGGCTGGGTAGAGCAGGAGTCAGGCTGGGTAGAGCAGGAGTCAGGCTGGGTAGAGCGGGAGTCAGGCTGGGTAGAGCAGGAGTCAGGCTGGGTAGAGCGGGAGTCAGGCTGGGTGCACAGGAGTCGGGATGGCAGGGTTATAAAAGCCAGCGTACTTCTTGCAGAAATCCTTGAAGCAGAGTCGCAGTTTGTTGTGATGTCGGAAGAGTTTGGGATCTTCTGGGATCTCTGCCAAAAACACCTGGGCCACTTCCAGGGGACCCTACGGGCGAGAAGATTCATGAAGGCCTAAGCGGCACCTAGAAGGCCCCGGTAGCCGGCACCCACTGCCAGAGACGCCCGCCGTGCCTGGTTCACGGTGGGTCCCACAGAGCCCTGCAGGACCATCTGCAGCATCTTGGCATCTGGAGGGTCCTGCTCAGTGGCAAAGGCCAGCTCCCGTGTCTTCTTCTGCATGTCCTCAATGGCCACCTCCACCGGGGTCAGCACCGTCTGTGGGGTGAGCGGGGCATGTACGTATGGATATGTGTGCCTGTGTTGGGGTGCACACGCCGGGGCCTGCCATGACCTGGACAAGCCACCCCAAGGTAGCTGGAATCGGGATAGGAGGGTCTCAGGCCATCAACAGTGCTGGAGATTGGTGCTCCCTTGGGTGGGTCTTGACTCAGCTGTCTTCAGTCTGGTTCACACGCTGCCTGCCCTTGAGTCTGGGGACTCTAAGGTTGAGTCTATCCAGCCCTGGTGGCAGAGGCTTGCATCTGGAGTCTACAACCTGGGGTCCTTATATTTCCCATACCCAGTTCTGCTGTTTCCCAAACCCTATCTCGCTCTCCTGAATCCAGGGTCCCTGAAAAGCATTGTTTGTGGGCTTCCTCTACCTTTTTCTCTCCAAGTCCTCAAGTTCCTCTACCTTTTCCTCCCTGGACCTTGAGTCCCGGTATCTCCCCTTCTTGGGCCGGGGGTCCCACCTCCTCACGGTGGCACACTCGGATGCGTGTCTTGATGTAGGGAAAGGCGTGCTCCGTGCTCAGCAGGGTCTTCCTTTTGTGCTGCTCCGCCAGCTCCCCGTGCGCACGCCCGTCTGGCGTGAAAGGCGTGCAGAAGAGGAAGGCTCGCAGTCCATAGTTGCGGTCAAAGTAGGTCACCCGGTCCTTGAGCTCGTAAGTGTCAAAGTGCGGCTCCACGTAGGTTATCTGGATATAGGCCTGGGGCACAGGGTCATGCATTAGTCTGGGAGCAGCCTGGGTCTACCCGACACCGCAGCTCCAGCCAGAGTTCCTGGTCCCTCTGGGCTCGAAGGCTTTGAATCTAGAGCCCCGGTCTCCCTGATTCTGGATGCACAGGAATCGCCTGAGAGACAGGACTTGCCCCCCCCCCAACGGTATTTGCAGACCCTTTCAATATAGGATCTTGGGGAGATGGTCAGAGGACCCACCTTCTGTGGGTCCAGCTTGGACTTGTCCACTGGGTTAGAATCTTTGATGATCTCTACCACATCGTCCCCGAATCTCTCCGTATAGAACTCCTAGAGACACGGGGTTGACTCGGGCCCCGGCTGGGGCAGCCCACTATAACCCACATGGCCTGTCCCACCTCCCAGCGCCAGCACGTGCCTCCAGTCGGTGCGAGATCTCTGCCAGCTTTGTGATTGACGGCTCCTTGTACACAAACTCTTGTTCATCCAGGTCACCAAATCGTGCACCATAGAAGCCCACTCGGAAATATGTCCCGAATACGCGCTGGGCTGAGGGAAGCGGGTAGTGTTGGCACCGAGGCATCTCTGCGGGGGGCCGCCACCCCGACACACTCAGGGTGGGGTGGAGAGGACAAGGTGGGAATGGGGAGTCCTGAGAATCGCAGGAGCCCGTCTGAGGACCTCGGAAACAGTGCGCTAGACTAACTGCCAGGGGACCCAGACCACAGCCAGATGCAGCCACCATCAGTGTGTGTGTGTGTGTGTGTGTGTGTGTGTGTGTGTGTGTGTGTGTGTGTGTTGACGACTGAGCCCAGAGCCCCCACATGCTAGGGAAGCACTTCATGGCTGAACCACACCCCAGCTCCCCACTGGAAGATTCTAGGTTGGGGCTCTATGGTTCAGCTAAGCTTCCAGTCATTTTCTTTTTAAAAATCATTTCTTTATTTGAGGCAATGTCTCTCTACATAGCCCTGGCTGACCGGGACTCTAGACCAGGCTGGCCTCGAACTCACAGAGATCCGCCTGGCTCTGCCTCTCCAGTGCAGGGATTAAAGGCCGGTGTTATCACCAGCCCGGCGTGTTTTTTACTTTTGGGACAGTCTTAACAAGTTGCCCAGGCTACTCCTGGCCTCTCTACTGTCCTGTCTCGGCCTCCTGAGCACAGGGCAGGCTTCCCTTTCGTTCGCGTCCTCTGTCAGCTTCCTGTTTAACATAACCTGGAGCTTCTGTCTGCCCATCAGGTCACCACCGACATTCCGATACCAAATTAGGGGCTGTGTTGCTCACAGCTCCACCTTCACACCCATGGGACCCAGGCCCAGCGGAGGCCCTAGTGACTGAGTGACTGAGGAGCGCCCTGGGCCGCCTCCTGTCCTGGGATGGTGGGCTCTAGTTCTAGGACATTCTTCTGTGTCCCTAGCTCTAAATGTGGAAGGAAGACCTTTCACCCCAAGAAACCATCCCCCAACCCATGGGAGAGGAGGTGGGGTCATTCCAAATTCACTCACCAAGGTCGATCCAGACAGGGTGGGGCAGACATGGTGAGGCCAGAAACAGGGATGGAGGGATGGTGGACAGAGAGACACAGTCATTGGAGAGGTCAGAGGTCAGAGGTCAGAGTTACCCCCTCCCAGGCTCCTGGTTATACCACCTTATGAGAGTCATTCTACTGAGGAGAGGGACAAAGGATGTGGGAAGGCGGGGACCTACCCACCCCACTGGCCTCCACCCAGCCTGCCAGGGCTCTGGGTTCCTGCCATCTTTGGCCAGAAAATTCTCCCTCAACTGAGAGATGCCTAAAAATAGAAAGGAGGAGGGATGGGGGGGGCATGAGTCCTTAACAAGAGATGAGGAGCAGTGGTCCTCCACAAAGCTGGGGAGACTGGGATGGAGAGAGCGAAGGGAACCCTAAGACAGAGATGGAAGGGGTGGAGGAAAGGAATGAGCCAGAGAGGAGAGAGATAGCCCCTTCCTCTCACCCCCACCCGATGGTGACTGAGCTGGCCCTACCCGAGGGAGGGGTGTCTCTGGAGAGTTCCCAGCTGGGTGACTCAGAGGCTGCCCTTGAGATTGGGGGAAGGCATGGGGGGAGGAAGTAGGGGGCTGTGCGTCATCACCCCCATCGGCCTATGTGGAGGGGCGTCATGCCACTCTGCTGCCCCCTGGTGTTCACCGACCAACGTTCACCAGGGATGGTGGAACCCCTCAGACTCACCTCCCAGCCGGAGCTCTGTGGGGAAAGAGGAGGCCAGGTCAGCAAAGCCAAGGAGAGGGAAGCAGAGTGCCAGAGTAAAGAAAACGGGGGCCCAGGCCTGCAAGAGGTCGAAGCGGGACTGGGAAGGAGCCCATCCGGAGGGGCCCGCGCCCACCTGGTGCATGATCTTGGTGAAAGCCTCCTGCAGCTTCCCATGCACGGCAGCCAGCTTCTTGTAGTCTCTGTGGGCTTCAAGGATGGGGATGAGGTTTTTGTAGACTTCGTTCACCGCTTCATACAAACCACCCTGGGGAACAGGGAAGTGAGGGAAGGGTCCCCGAGACCCGCCATGCCCTGCCCCCCGGCACTCCTATCCCAGGGAGGACATGTCCTCCTGCTTGGGCCCCCAATGTGTCCCCACCTCTCCTCACAGACATTTACCCAGGCCCACAGCTGGGGGAACCTGTACTAACTCCTCCTTGCCAGGAGGGGAGGAGGGTGTTGCCATGGTAGCACTAGGGATGAAGCCCAGGGCTTCTGAACGAGCTAGGCAAACACTTGCTCTGCCAGTGAGACACACCACCCTGAATACAGTTTGCTTTAAAAATGAGCTGGGCGGTGGTGGCTCACACCTTTAATCCCAGCACTCGGGAGGCAGAGGCAGGCGGATCTCTGTGAGTTCTAGGCCAGCCTGGGCTACCAAGTGAGTTCCAGGAAAGGCGCAAAGCTACACAGAAAAACCCTGTCTCGAAAAACCAAAAAAAATAAAAAAATGAAAATGAAAAATAGAGCCAGGCAGTAGTTTCTTAAAGCCCAGCACTCCGGAAAGCAGAGGCAGGCTGATTTCTGATTTCAAGGCCAGCCTGATCTACAGAGCTAGTTCTAGGAGAACAAAGGCTACACAAAGAAACCACAGCTCAAAAAACCAAATAAAAATAAAAAATAAGGGACTGGAGAGATGGCTCAGTGGTTAAGAGCACTGGCTGCTCTTCCAGAGGTTTCCAGCAACCACATGGTGGCTCACAACCATCTATAGTGGGATCTGATGCCCTCTTCTGGCATAAAGTTGATACAGCACTCATATACATAAAATAAATAAATCTTCAAAGAAATAAAAAATAAAAAATAAGCCAGGCTGTGGTGGCGCACGCCTTTAGTCCCAGCACTCAGAAGGCAGAGGCAGGCATATTTCTGAGTTCGAGGCCAGCCTGGTTTATGGAGCAAGTTCCAGGACAGCCAGGGCTACACAGGGAAACCCTGTCTAAAACAAAACAAAACAAACAAACAGAAACAAACCAGAACTGGAGAGACGGCTCAGTGAGCACTGGTTGCTCTTGCAGAGGACCTGGGTTCAATTCCAAGCCCCCACATGGCCGCTCACAACTGTCTGTAACTCTAGTCCCAGGGGGTCCGACACCCTCTTCTGAGCTCCATCAGCACCAGGACCATAGATGGTGCCCACACATACATTCAGGCAAACACTCGTACACATAAACAAATCTTTCTCTCTCTCTTTTTTTCCTGGAGGTGAGGTCCTTGTGCTTGCCCCCAACCCCAATCTTTTTTTTAATTAATTTTTTTTTTATATGAGGGTCCCAGGGATTGAAGTGGGGCAGTAAGGGTTGCATGCTGAGTTCTTCACCTGCAGAACCATCTAACAGACCCCAGTTTGCCTTTTGGCTTTGCTGGATTTTTTTTTCTCTGAGAAGGGGTCTTGGGCAGCACAGGCTGATCTTGTAGCTAAGGATGACCATGACCTCCTGACCCTAAGCCTAACCTCCCAAGTGCTGGGCTGACTAGGCACTGCCATGTCCAGCCTTCCCTTCGGTGTGCGCATGCCCTGGAGGCCAGAGATCGACACTGGATGTCTTTCAGTCACCCTCCACTATCTATTTTGAGAAAGGTTCTCCCACTGAATCTGGAGCTCACCAATTCTGCTAAACTGGCTGAGCAGAGGACCCCATGGGTCTTCCCATCTTGCCTTCTCAGAGCTAGGGTGACAGGACAGACTACCAAGCTTGGCTTTGACCCTTTTATTCTCCCTGCGAAGATTAACTGACTGATTCATATTGAGACATGGTGTACTGGCTGGCTTTGTGTGTCAGAGGAAAGAGTCTTAGTTGAGGAAATCCCTCCATGAGATCCAGCTGTAAGGCGTTTTCTCAATTAGTGATCAGTGGGGAGGGCCCAGCCCATGGTGGATGGTACCATCCCTGGGCTGGTGGTCCTGGATTCTATAAGAAAGGCTGAGCGAGCCAGTAAGCAGCACCCTCCATGGCCTCTGCACCAGCTCCCGCCTCCAGGTTCCCACCTGTTTGAGTTCCTGCCCTGACTTCTTCAGTGATGGACTATGATCTGGAAGTATGAGCCAAATAAAGCCTTGCTACCCTAACTTGCTTTTTGGTCATGGTGTTTTGTTGCAGCAACAGAAACCCTTATGTAGACTAGGCGGCTGGCCTCGGACTCACAGAGACTGATTTTCTTCTATGTCCGAGTGCTGGTATTAAAGGCATATGCCACCACGCCCAGCTGATTTATCCCAGCATGTATGTGTGTGGGTGTTGTGTGTTGGTTGTACACATAAGAACAGGTGCTGGAAGAAGCCAGGCCTTGGACCTCGCGTTTCCGGCAGCTGTGAGCGGCCTGACCCAGTGCTGGGAACTGAACCCCAGCCCTCCGCAACAGCAGCAGAGGTTGAGCCTCCTCTCCAGCCCCCACCTGGCTTTCTGTTAAGATGTAGTTTTGGGGGATCGAATTCAAGTCCTTATGCGGGAGTGTTAGGCACTGTACTACCTGAGCCATACCCCAGAAACTGCTGTTCCCCCTCCTGTGCCTGAAGGAGATGGAGGGCTCCCAAGGCCAGCCTGTAAACATCAGCCCACCTGACCCCGAGCCCTAGGCCTCCGGGCAACTGCCTCCTCCCCACAGCTGGAGTCCTTCAGTCAGGGTCTGTCCATGCTCAGTCTCCTCCCCCTGGCAGTGTCTTTGAAGACGCCAGCAAAGTGGTAACAGCGACAGGAGAAAAGGCCTGTTAGGGGCCGGCCTGCTGGCACACGCTTAGACTCGAGCATTCTGGAGGCAGAGGCAGCTGGATCTCTGTTTTCATTCCAGCGGCGTCTACAGAGTGAGTTCCACGCTGGCAAGGGGCACACAGTGAGACCCTGTCTTAATAAATAAATATCCCTTTAACAGGACTGGGCTATGTCTCACCTTAGAGAGCTGACCAGAACCTCCCAGTGAGGGTCTGGGGGCGAGGCACAGCGGTAGAGCCCTGACTAGAATCCCTAGAGGAACTTGGGGTGCAGCTCGGGGGTAGAGTACCCTCTGCATCTGCAAGATTGGGTTCGTCTCCAGGACTACATACGTACCAATCATCTCTCCAGAGAAAACTCACTTTAGGCCTAGGCACTGTCACGCACATCTAAAGTCCCAGTACTGGGGAGGCAGAGACAGATCGGTCACTATGAGTTCAAGGCCAGCGTGGTCTCCATATAGAGTTCCAGAACAGCCAAGACTTCACAGCGAGACCTGTGTGCTGGTTTGAATGATAGTGGCTGCCAGACTCATATATTTGAATGTTTGGTCACTAGTTGGTGGACTATTTTGGAAGGCTTGGGCGGTATGGCTTTGTTGGAGGAGGCTTGTCACTGGGGGTGGGCTTTAATATTTCAAAAGCCATGGCATTCCCAGTCTCTCTCTCCGCCTTCAACTTGGGGATAAGATGTAGGTTCTCAGCTACAGCTCCATCACCATGTCTGTCTGCTCTGCCATGCTGTGATGGCCATGAACTCCCCCTCTGAAACTGTAAGCCAGCCCCCAATTAAATGCTTTCTTTTATAAGCTGCCTTGGGCATTGTGTCTCCTCACAGCAATAGAACAGTAACCAAGTCACCCTGCCTCAAAAAACTAAAAGAAGACCAGATTTAACTTTCATTTTTCCAATGAGGACAAAACAAAGTAAAACAGAAAACAAAACAAAACAACACCCCCAAGTCTAGGTCAAATAATACTGCACACCATAGCCTGTCCCACAGGGCAGGAGCGTCTGTGCTGAAGCACACCGGAGCCCAAACAGAGCAGACAGGCGGGGCCCCCCTCAACCGAGAGAGTGAGACAGACACTTAAGCAGCAAGGGTCACTGGTGACGCACTGGCGTCAGAGCCGCAGGGGAAGTACAGGGGGAGATTAAGGAGTTCAAGGCCAGCCCAGGCTGCCTTAAAAACAACAACAAGCCGGCGGTGGTGGCGCATGCCTTTAATCCCAGCACTCGGAGCAGAGCCAGGGGGATCTCTGTGAGTTCGAGGCCAGCCTAGGCTACCAAGTGAGTCCCAGGAAAGGTGCAAAGCTACACAGAGAAACCCTGTCTTGAAAAACAAAAAAAAAAAAAAAAAAAAAAAAAACAACAACAACAAAACCCCAAACCCGGGGCTAGGGAGACAGTCCCGTGGGCAAAGCACTTGCTGCAAAGCGTGAGGACCTGAGCTGGAACCCATGTAATGCCGTTCAGAGTCTATAACCCCTAAACTAGAGATGAAGGACAGGAGAATTCCTGGGAGCTTTGCAGCCAGAGAGCCTGCGTATGAAACAGCCGAGGGAGTCTGGCTCAAGGGAGGTGGGTAAGGACCAACGTGAGACCGCTGTCCCCCGACCTCCACAGCTGTACAGTGGCACACGCATGCTTGCACCCACGTAAGTACATATCACACACACACATATCATACACACGTGTGTGTGCACAGAGATCACAACAAACAAAAACCACGGCAGGCATGGCGGTGCACACCTATGCTTCTTATACTTTAGAGGCGGAGCCAGGAGCAGCCACAAGTGTGAGGCCAGCCTGGTCTACACAGAATTTCTAGGCCAGCTTGAGTTACATATTGAGATACCGTCACAACAACCACCGCCACCACAAAAATACCAGGGCCACTGAGATGGCTCTGCGGATGTGCTGGTTCGTTTTTGGTTTTGTCAACTTGACACGAGTTAAGTCACCTGAGAAGAAGGCATCTAAAGTGGAGGAAAGGCCTCCTTGGGACATTTTCGTGATTAGGAGGGGTGTGGGAGGCAGGGCCCCACTGGGCAGGCGATCCTGGGCGCTGTAAGCAAGCAGACAGAGGAGGAGCAGGACGGTGAGCCGCTGCCACCCCATGGCCTCTGCTTCAGTTCCCACCTCCAGGTTCCTGCCCTGACTTTCCTCAGTGATGGACGGTCACCCGGAAATGAAGGTGAAATAACCCTCTCCTCCCCAAGCTGCTTTTGGTCGCTGCGTGGTTATCACAGCAACAGAAAGCACGCACACACGGCAGGTAAAGGCACGTCCCTCTAAGCCTGGTGACTTGAGTGCAGTCCCTGGAATCCACGGAGGAAGCAGAGAACTGACTCCTGCAAGCTCCCCTCCGACCACACAGCACGTGGGCATGTGCGTGACGTAACAGATACACGTAATAAGGAAGGGAGGCACCGAGGATGCACTTGAGCTTGAAGAGTGCTTGGACAGCGTGCATGCAGCCCCGGGTCCCATCTACTGCACTAAGGAGGAGGAGGATCCCAGGAAGGGGCAAGTGCTGACTGGTTTTCCCCATTTTGGCTTTTTTAAATTGAGAGACTCAGCAGCAGTCTTTCTGGGCAAATCCTACAGGGGTCTGTGCTGTTGAAAGTGTGCTACAGCCTGCAAGAGTGTGCATGCAACCCAGACTGATCCGGCGCTGAACTCTGGACTGTGGGGGACAGTGTTGTGTCTGTCAGTGGAACAACATGGGGTGTTGACAGTGGGGGAGGCTGTGAATACTGGGGAAGAGGACATGCGTGCAAACCAGGCCTGGTGGCCACTCCTGCAAGCCCTGTGGTCTGGAGGTGGAGGCAGAAGGACCAAGAGTTCGAGGCTACCCTCCACTAATAGGGGATTTGGGGAATGCTTGCGCTATGTGAGTGCCCTTCTCTCAAAAATGAAAAGGGAAAAAATGGAAGAAAGGGATATACTCAATATACTCAAAGTACACTATGAGAGAACACTATGTATGGGCTGAAGTGAAATGGCCTTACGTAAGCCTGGGTAAGAAGACTTAAGAAGCAACCCCCTAAATAAGCCACATGCACAGTCTATACTTCCCACAACCCCCTAAATAAGGCCATGCACAGTCTTTATACTTCCCACTCAGTTTGACTGTGAACTGAGGACTCCTAGAAAAATAAACGTCACTAGCTGAGTGTGGTGGTGTGTGCCTGTAATACTCCCAAAGAAACAAGATGGGGACTTCCATAAACTAGTATAGGACACACAGGGTGACAAGGCTCGGTGGGTAAAGGCGTTTGCCTCCAAGCTTGATGACCTGAGTGTGACCTGAGCCCACATGGTGAGAGGGGAAGCGATCCTGCACGTATTCCCGACCTTCACGGTGAGCCAGGGCACGTTGAGTAACCCACCCCCACATAAACAAATACAAGGTTGTTTTTTTTTTTTTTTTTTTAAGGAAAAGGAAATAAATGTGTGCATCCATCCTGGGGACAGTCTGACCACCCAACATCACAGGCTAACGGGACATGCCGCACACTAAGATAGCCTGACCCCGGAAGATCTTTCTGGGGGAATCTGTGGGGCCGTGCTGTTGAGCAGGCCCCGTGGACAGGGCCAGTGTACCGAGTGTCCACGGGGGCACGGTGGGGCTCAGGGCTGAGAGCTGGACCCGCGTGAAGCTGGAGCTCCTCAGATTCCATCAGTAAAAGGCTCTTCCAACCCCATTTAGATGCAGGGCTGGTGGGGTCTGAGTGAGGCCTCAGATCTGATTTGTTTTATTTTGTTTTTCTGGTTTTTTGAGATAGAGTTTCTTTGTGTAACTGCCCTGGCTGTCCTGGAACTCACTGTGTAGAGGAAGCTGTCCTCGAACTCACAGAGATCCGCCTGCCTCTGCTTCCCGAGTGCTGGGATCAAGGGCGTGCGCCACCACCGCCCGGCTCCCGGATTTGATTTGATACTTGACTTTTGTGCTAGAGATGGGGCTCAGGTCCTTGTGCACTCCAGTGCTCTGCCACTGTGCTGCACAAGGGGACCCTTTGTTCTTTTTGTTTGAGATAGGCTCTCATGTAGCCCAGGCTAGCCTCAAACTTACTGCTCAGCCTCAGGATGACCTGAGTCCCTCATCCTTTCTCCACCTCCCAAGTCACTGGGACAACAGATGTGCAGCATCTCACCCAGTCCATACGGGGCTGGAAGGGATCAGAGCCTCGCAGGGCTAAACTGGTGTTCCACTGGGCTGACCCCCCACTCCTGTCTTAACTAGCTCTATTTTCACCCCTGAGGGAACAGCAGACCAGCACACAGTAGCTGTCCAGGAAGGCCCAAGCAGAGGAGGCTGGTGTTACAGCCAGAATCAGGCTGGAAAAAGCAAGCAGGAACAAAAACCCTCTCTTCTTGTATGTGTACTTGAAAGTTCTAGAACTAATAAAATTATAAATGCAGGCCTATGTGAGAGGTTTCATGAAGAGAAAGGCAGGTAGCGGGTTCTGAGGAACCAATTTTCTGCTTTTCTCTCGTTTTGAAATGGGGTCCTATGAGCCCAGGCTGGCCTTGAACTTCTGATCCTGCCTCTGCCTTCCAAGTGCTGGCATGAGCAGTGTGTACCACCAGGCTAGGCCAGCCCAGCCACACCCCAGCCCTTCGCTGGGATTTGTTTGTCTGTGTACACACGTCTTCCCCTGTTGCTCTCCACCTTATTTCTTGAAACAGGGTTTCTCACTGAGCTCGCCACTTGGGGCAGACTAGCCGGCCAGCAAGCCCTCAGAATCCTCAGACTGGCTGCCCCCTCTGGGGTTACAGGCTTTTTGCTGCAGAGCCAAACTCATGCTTGAGCGACAAGTACATTAACCAACTGAGCCGCCGTCCCCTGGCCCGCATTCCAGGGAAGCACAGGTTGGTGGTTTCTGCCCCCTGGCCCACCCCCTCCCAGGCATCGCTCACCCATGCTGGGCAAGCACTCTGCCACTGCCCTGCGCTAAAGCCCCAGGTTTTGGTTTGGTTCTTCTTGCTTTGTCTCTTTTCTTTCCTCCTCACCCCTTCTTTCTTTACACGGGGACTCCCATAGCCCAGGGTGGCCTAGAACTTGCTAGACAGTAGAGGATGGCCTTGAACTTCTGGTCCTCCTGCCCCTACCCACTGAGCGCTAGATTATAGGTGTGCATCATCATGCTTGGCTTACGGGGTGCTGGGGATGGAACCCAGGGCTTTGTGCATGCTAGAGCCCCAGGCCCAATTTTGTTTCGTTTGGGGAAAATGGCTCTGTAGTCCAGGCTGGCCTCAAACTCCAATCCTACTGCCGCAGTGTCCCAAACGCTGGGCCCAGGGCAAGCACCACCACGCCTGCTCTGACCCTCCATCCTAAACGGAGGCCAGGAAAACGTTTGGCGAGCAGTCTGACACCAGCCCTGTCCCACGTCTCACCATGGTGAAGTAGGCAGCCGCCTGCTCCAGCAGCCCCACCAGCCCCAGCTCTGTGAAGTTCTTCCCGGAGCAGAAGCCCTCCTCATCCGGCGACAGGATGTCATCAGAGATGGCAGATTCCTCCAGCACGTTGGACGAGACATTCTGGGAGGGCGGGAGGCGGCGGCATCAGAGCCGGCGCCCACCCAAACAGGCCTCCCTCCACCTCCCGGTCACACCAAGGACTCACCTGGAAGGACACACAGCCCACAGGCAGGTGGCGACTGTCCTCAAGGAGGGCAAGGTATTCGGCCACCAGGGCAGCTGCATGCACCATGCACTGGGCAGCCTCTGCATGGTTGCCCAGCTCTGCGTGTTTGCCAGCCATGTTCTGCAGCCATGTCAGGCGCAGGTCTGGAGAGCCTTGGTACCCCCGGGCAATCCTAGGGTCCAGGACAGCAGGGACATGAGCGCCTGTCTCTGCTGTCCAGCCCCGGCCCTCATCTGCACCCTTTCCCCGTTGGTCCCTTGAACCACCCCTTACTGCTCAGCCGTGACCCTCCCACGCGCCCGCCCCTTTCCCGTCTGTCCGTTACTCCTCCCCACAGCCCTGCTAACTCACTCCTCTTTCTCCCTTTTTTTATTTTTTGAGTCAGGGTCTCACATAGCCCAGGAGGGCCTGGAACTTGCTATGTAGCTGAGGCTGACTTTGAACTTCTGATCCTCCTTCCTCTTGAGTCCTGTGACCGCAGGTGTGTGCCACCACGCCCAGTTTATGAGGTGCTGGGGATGAAGTGTCTTCATGGTTTTTACTTTTCGTTGTTTTTTTTTGAGACAGAGGCTCATGTAGCCCAGGCTGGCCACCTGCACTGGTGAGTTTTTCTTTCTTTCTCTCTTTAATTATTTATTCTATGTGCATTGGTGTTTTGCCTGCATGTCTGTCTGTGTGAGGGTGTCAGATCCCCTGGAACTGCAGTTACAGACAGCTGTGAGCTGCCATGTGGGTGCTGGGAATTGAACCTGAGTCCTCTGGAAGAGCAGCCAGTGCTCTTAACCACAGAGCCATCTCTCCAGCCCCTGGTTAGTTCTTTTGACAACCTAGAGTCATCTGGGAAGAACTTTAATGGAGAGGCTATCTCCATCAGATCGGCCTGTAGGCAAGTCTGTGGTGTGTTGTCCTAATTAATGGTTGACGGCCCAGCCCACTCGGGGTGCTGATACCCTTGGGCAGGTGGTCCTGGGCTGTATAAGGAAGCCATCTGAGCAAGTCATGGAGAGCGAGCCGGTGAGCAGCGTTCCTCCACGGCCTCTGCTTGGCTCCTGCCCCAACTTCCCTCCGTGACAGTATGTGATTGGGACGTAGAAACCAAACCTTGTTTTTGGTCATGGTGTTCATTATGGCAACAGACAGCACACGAGAGCACTCCCCCAGACTCCCTGTGTAGCCAAGGATGGCCTTAAACCTCTCACCCTCCCGCTTCCCCCTCCAGTGCTAGGTAGCCAGTATGTACCACTACACCCAGAGTAAGTGGTGCTGGAGATGGAACCCAGGGCCTCACGTGTGCTGGCCAGTCCACCAAACGAGTCGTGTCCACGGCCGCTACTTGTCTTTTTCCCTTTTACTTACTGTGGGACCCAGTTTCTTCCTCTCGTCGCCTGGCTTTCTCACCAGGACGCGAGCGGCTTCAGTGTGCCACAAGCTCCTGCCTCAGCGTGGAGCCCTCTCACAGGCCCAAGCAATGGGGCCAACTGACCACAGAACCAAATCTCCAAAACCATTAGATAAAGTAGACCGTTCCTCTCTCTCTCTGTACATTGACTTTCTGTGTGTGTGTAATGCATGTGTGGAGAGGAGGCACACGTGTGCTATACGGTGCACACATGGAGGTCTGAGGACAGCCTGGGGAACTGGCCCTCTCTTCCACCACGTGGGCCCTGGGGATCGAACTCAGGTCGTCAGCCTTGGCGGCAGGCGCCTTTACCGCCGCGCCAACTTGCTCTTCTCTCTCCCAGTTGCTTGTCTTGGGTGTGTGTTCCAGGACTGGAGAGCTATGAACACGTGTCCGTAGCAGTCTGTCCCCTGTTCTGTCCCGTCTTGTGCTTTGACCTGTGCCCTTCAGCTGCCCGCTCACCGGGCCTCCTCCCTCCAGGTCCGACCCCCCCTCACCTGTACATGAGGTCCATGAGCATCTCGGGGTCCTCCTGGTGCTCCTTCATCTTCACGGTGTCGGTCAGGATCATGTGCAGGTTGAACATGAGGTCCTGAACCTGCAGCACGTGAACGTCCCGGCTCAGCAAGGGCAATGGGGTCAGGATTAAGACGAGAGGGCAGGGCCGGGAGATGGCCCAGTGGGTAGCGTGCTCGCCATGCAAGCCTATGACCCGAGTCTGACCCCCGCACCCATGTCCAAAGCCAGGCGAGGTAAGGCTTGACCATAATCCTTGTGTTGGGGAAGCGGGGGTGGGGGGTGGGGGAGGTGGGGTGGGAACCACAACATGGGACAGACACAGTGATGATGATGATGATGATGACGACACAGGGCGTCTCTGTCTAGCTGAATCAGCGAGACACTGTCTCTAAAAATAAGGTGCAACTGTGCACGGCGGCACGTGCCTTCACCCCAGCACTCAGTAGGCGGGGAAGGCCCCTTGGTGTGAGTTTGAGGCTAGCCTGGCCTACAGAGCGAGGTCCAGGACAGCCAGAGGCACACAGTGGAGCCCGTCTGAAAAGAACCCACCACCACAACAAAATGAGGTGGAGGAAGACAGAGGATCCCCCTGTTGACCTCTGACCTCCACATACATGTGCACACAGGGATACATGCATGCACACACACACACACACACACACACACACACACACACACACAGTGAGTCGGGAGGACAGCAGGGCAGGCTGGGTGTGCACACATGTACACACGCACACCTTGTAGTCCCAGCGCTGAGAGGCAGAGCCGGGACCACTGCCACAAGTCAGAAGTCCTCCTGGCTACAGAATGAGTTCCAGGTCAGCCTAGGCTGAGGCTGAGACATCCCAAAGAAGACAAAGAGTTGGAGTGGTGGAGCATACCAGTTACCTCAGAACACGGGAGGCAGGGGCAGGAGGCCAGGGGTTCAAGGCCAGCCTCAGCTACAGAATGAGATGTAGGCCTCCTTGACTCGGGGAGGGAGGGGAAGAGTCGGGGGAGAGGGAAAATTTATCTCAAAAGCAAAACAGGTTTGTCTTGGTGGGTCATGCGTATAACCCAGCACTCAGGTAGCAGAGGCAGGAGGATTGCTGTGAGTCTGAGGCCAACCTGAGATATAGAGTGAGACCTTGTCTCATAATACCAAACTTCAAATATAAATACCAAAAATAAATAAATAAACCAAAAACACGGGGCAAACCTGCACGCCCTCCCCAGTGGGAGGAGGGCCAGCCACAGGCCTCACCTGCTCGGCGAAGGTGCTCTCCCTCAGCCCTATGTCCTCTTCCGCATAGGTCAGGATGGTCTTGAGGGACCTTCTCAAGTGCTCTTCACTGAAGCTCTGAGTTGTCCCCACAAGGGATGACAGGGACATGGTCACCAGCATCTTCACACGGGCGAAGTTCTGAGGGCACAGGGAGCGGCGTTCCCCCGAGAGCCTCAGGTCCACGGCTCCCCACACCAGGGTCCCTTAACTTGCTGACCTGTCAGCTGCCATATGTGGTTAATGCTTCCCACCCACCTGTCCACCCCCCCGCCGGAGCCCTGGACCCGCCCCCCCCCCCACCCCGTACATGGCCGATCTCGAAGTTCTGGCGCATAAGCAGGTAGAGCGAGGCGCTGGCGTGTGTGCGGATGGCGCTGACGCGACTTCCACAGTGGCGCAGAAGCCTCAGGCAGAGGTCGGCACAAAGCTCTGTATCTTCCTCAAACAGCAGCTCCGGAAACTGCCCCAGGACCCAGAGAGATGCTGTTCAGCCCACTCTGATTTGGGCTAATGATAAGATTTGGGTCTTTGCTTTGACCCTGTCAAGTGACCTGGCCATTTTGACCTAGGATCCCCCACACACCTTTTTTTTTTTTTTGAGACAGGGTTTCTCTGTGTAGCTCTGGCTATTCTGGAACTCACCCTGTAGACCAGGCTGGCCTCAAACTCGGAGATCTGCCTGCCTCTACTGTGGGAGTGCTGGGATTAAAGGCGTGTGTCACTACTGGACTAGCTATTTTTATTTTTGAGACAGGCTCTCTTATGTATCTTAGCCGACTTTGTATTCCCTGTAGAGCCAAAACTCCTGATTTCTTGTATCTCCCTCCCAAAGCTGGGATGAAAGGTATGTATAACTCGGCCCAGCCTATTTCTGTTTCTGGAAGACTTTTTTTTTTTTGGTTGTTCTTATTTTGCAACAGTATCTTAGGCAGTCTGTGCTGGCCTTGAACTTGCTATGTAGCCAAAGATGGCCTGAAACTTCTGGTCCTCCTGCCTCCACTTCCCAAGTGCTGGGATGACAGGTGACGGCCACCATGCCAGGCTTACCCCTCAGTTCAGAAATGCAGCTGTGGTGGCTGTGGGTCATGAACTGCCCGGCACACAGCAGGTGCTCAATACATGAGCTATGGTTATCTCTGTGACCTGTGGCTGCTGTTCAGGAGTGCTCACCTTGGAGACCAGTGCTCGCTGGGTGGCCAGGCCATGCTGCAGGAAGAGGGCACTCTGGGCACTCCCCAGACTGTAGAGAACGACTTTCAGCACGGCACTCAGGACGCTCTCACGGGCCTCGGACAGCATCACCGTCTTCATGGAGGGGTGTCAGAAATGCATGGGTTAGGAGACAAGGATGGTTATGGGGGCTGGGAAGCTGAGGGATTATGGGGCCACCATGACGGAACGAGAGGTCAGGACAGACACTGGATCAAGTCACACCTGTACAATGATCTCCAGCATGTCCAGAACCACAAGGCTGGCCTCTGTGGCCAGATTTCCATCTACCAGAGCTTCATGTTCCATCTCATCCTTGGTCCTGGAGGGCAGGGGAGACCTTGTGAGGTCACCTGGAGTCAGACCCATGACACAGCAGAACAGAGCCGTCTCCACCCCGGCTGTCCCTACAGGGAGCTGCTCTCTAGAAACTGTTCTAAACACAGGTGATGGTCTGAGTGAGTTCCCAAAGGTTCTTGTGTTGGAAGGTTGGTCCTCAGCTTGAAGAAGTCAAGAGATGGAGAGCGAGATCGGGGTGTGGCTCAGTGGTAGAGCCCCTGCCTAGAATCCCCCAGTGAGGGGCTGGGGTGTGGCTCAGTGGTAGAGCCCCTGCCTAGAATCCCCCAGTGAGGGGCTGGGGTGTGGCTCAGTGGTAGAGCCCTGCCTAGAATCCCAGTGAGGGCTGGGGTGGCTCAGTGAGAGCCCTGCTAGAATCCCCATGAGGCTGGTTGCTCATGAGAGCCCCTGCTAGAACAGTGAGGGCTGGGTGGCTCAGTGAGAGCTGCTAGAATCCCCAGTGAGGGGCTGGGGTGTGACTCAGTGAGAGCTGCTAGAATCAGTGAGGCTGGGTGTGGCTCAGTGGTGAGCCCTGCTAACATTGGGGATCTAGGTTGATCCTAGACCATAAAGGGTAAAAAAGAAGTAGGACTAGTTAGACAGTTTTTGGTTATTAGGAGTGTCTGAGGATTAAGTAGTCTCACGACTTCTTTTTTCTTTCTTTTTTTTTTTTTTTTGAGATAGGGTTTCTCTGTGTAGCTCTGTATGGCCTGGAACTATTTACACTGGGATTACAGGCCTGCACCACCATAGCCTATGAAAATACCCTTATTTATTTGTTTGTTTGTTTATTTTTGAGACAAGGCTTCTCTAGTAGTCCTAACTGTCCTGGAACTCACTCTGTAGACCAGGCTGGCTTCGAACTCACAGAGATCCACCTGCTTTTGCCTCCCAAGTGCTGAGATTAAAGGCGTGCACCACCACTGCCTGACTGAGAAAACTCTTATTTTAAAGTGGCCTGCCTGGGGGGCTTATCATGGTAGTGAGAAGGACCCATCTTTGACCTACTTGTCCACACGGTCCGAGGTCTGTCTCCAGTGGGTGACACTCTTCCGCCAGCGGACGTTCTCTTGGTTTCCAAATGGACTTCTCTCTGCCATGCACAATGTATGTTCAGAGGTGTGTGGAGAGAGAAAGACATGCGTGAGCACAGGGTAACATACACACGCAGGAAGACATCTGTGTAGGGTTACGCAGAGTGACGCTGGGCAAAGACCACACTAGCCCCACGTGGGCTGTGGGGACAGAAGGGAGTCACATATGTCATGTGGAGAGCAGTGATATATGAACTTTCTTTCCTGCTGAGATGAGGACTCATGGATAGCAGAGGCCTAGTGTTGAACTCCTCATCTCCTCCTGTGTCCCGAGTGCTGGGATACAGGTGTGCACACCTCACCCCTGCACCATCATCACCTCACCCCTGCTCCGCCGCACCATCTCCTGCCGTGCCCCAATGGTGCCCAGGATGGCCTCTTCCAGCCGCGCTTTCATGTCCAGTGACTTCTTGAATGTGAGGCTGTTGATCCGCTCAAAAGCCTTTTTCCCCTGCGAAAGCAGAGAAGTGGGGTTCGAGGTGATGTGTGTTCCTTCTGCTAGGACCCGAGGTGGCCTAGTCCTTCTGCTTGGGGCCGTTCCTATCCCCAGGGCCTTTGCCAGAAGACACAGCGCAGCCCTCCTCTCCAAAATCTCACCACCTCCAAGTTCTCCTCCTCCCCACTCTCCTCCTCCTTCTCCTCCCCACTGTCCCCCTCCTCCTCCCACCCTTCTCCTCCCCACCCACCTCCCCCTCCCCTACCCTCCTCTCCCCCTCTCCCACCCCTTCCAGCACCTGCAGACTAAACACTACGTCACAGACTCCCTTGCAGCTTCCCCCCCTTCTCTCCTTCCTTCCCTCTCTCTTTCTCATCTGCTCTTGAATTCATTACGTAGCCGAGAACGACCTTCACCTTCCGAATCTGCTCCTTCACCCAGGACCTGGGACAACAGGCTTATGTTGCCTTCCCTCCTCCACCTCCTCACTCTCCTTCATCCTGGGATGGATGGACCTTATGCATGCTAGTCAGGCACTCTACGACGGACCACACCCCAGTGCAGCGTTCTATTCATGAAGTCATGCGTCACCTTACTCCAAAGCTGAGGACAGCCACCGTTCACCTTTTGTCCCCAGTTCACAGAAGCCCCTGGACAGACAGTCTGCCCCCGAGCTCCGGGTGTGTGCTGAGCTCAGCCTCACCCCACCCCCTCACACCTTGTACTCAAAGGCAGCCAGACAGAGGTAGAGCAGGTCGAGGAGGCGTCCCAGCTGGGGCAGGGCCAGGTCAGCAGTCCAGCGCTGCAGCAGGGCTGCATCTGCGTTTTTCAAGACCCACAGCACACACACCAGCAAGGTCCGGCTGGACTCAGCAGAGAGGGGACAGCCTGAGCGAGCTGCCTGGGTGCGGAGGGAACAGAGTCGATTTTATTCTCCTTATACACGGTGAACTGTGGCCAACTGTATCTCATGACATGACACCCTTTTTGTCTTGTTGGAGACACGGGCTGGTGTCCAACTCACAACATAATCTGAAGATGGCTTTAAACTTCTGAGCATGCCTCCACCTCCCTCGTGCTTAGATCACAGGTGTGCATCACAACACGCAGTTTATGTGGTGCCGGGCCTTTGCGACCGCCAGGCAAGCACTCTGCGGACTGAGCCACATCCCCAGCCAACAACGCGGGCTTGAGTTCACAGGCCTCATGGGGAAGAGCCTCAGACTTACTGTTGAGGGGCCCTGGGAAATGCTGGTGCGAGAGCCAGGGGCCAGAGGTCCCCCAGCAATGGCCATGGCCACACAAGGGTTGATGGTGCCTCCAACGTCCGCTTCACCCTCTGTGTCTGAGTCCAGCATGGAAGCCAGTCTTGACCGCTGCCCTGAGCCCTCTGGAGACAGAACAGGAAGGGAGAGAATGAGGCACTGGGAAGCGCCTTGCTTCAGTCAGAGTAGCGGCGCACGCCTTTAATCCCAGCACTCAAGAGGCAGAGACAGGCGGATCTCTGAGTTCAAGGCCAGCCTGGTCTACAGAGTGTAGTTCTCTACGCAGAGAAACCCTGTCTAGAACAAGCCCCCCCACCCAAAAAAAAAAAAAAAAAAAAGAATAACTGTTGCTTTCATTCCAAATTTCCAGTATTCTCTGACATCAGCCATCCCAGACCAGGCCAGCCAATAGTTTCCTACTGCTCAAATTGAATCTTTGTACTTAAATTATGGTTACTCTGGACATAGCTATATAGTTAACACTTGGAACACAACTTGAGGATTGGGCTGGGAGTGTTTCTCAGCCTCCTGACTACTGGTTACATGGCTTGTGCCATGACGCCTGGCTGCCACCGACAGATAACAGGTATTCTGAACCTAAGGAAAACTCTAGTCCCACCCAGCTTGGTGCAGTTCCAGCTGGACTGGGAGGTCGGAGCTATCTACCGGTCTAGACACTAAAAGGACCACCCTCCCTGGAGGAGACAACACCGCTCCGGACTGCGGTTCTCATATACAACGTCCAAAGAGAACACAGAATTGTAAGACGTGTGGCAAGACAGAAAAATATGGGCAAGTGACCAAGACATCGGAAGCAGACACAGAGAAGAAAGAGCAAATGTCCGTTAGCAAGCTTTGACTTTACAGGAAGAGACAGAGAAGGACAAAAATGCGTTCAAAGATGAAGAATTTCAAAATGAAGCCAGAGGGCCACTGCTGCACCTGACGTACACTGGGATCTCCATGACCCACGTGGGCGGAAGGAGAGAACTCACTCTCACAGTGTCCTCTGACTTCCGTATGTTCGTGTGTATGTCTACACACATACTCAGAAAACAAACAAATACTTTTTTAATGAAAAATAGGGAGCTGGAGAGATAGCTCAGTGGTTAGGAGCACTGGCTGCGGCTGGACCTGGTGGCACACGCCTTTAATGCCAGCACTTGGGAGGCAGAGGCAGGCAGATCTCTGAGTTTGAGATCTGGTCTAAATAGCAAGTTCCAGGACAGCCAGGACTACATAGAGAGACTGTCTCAAAAGGCCAAAATAAATAAATAAAAGCACTGGCTGCTCTTCCAAAGGACTCAGGTTCAATTCCCAGCACCCACATGGCGATTCACACTTACAACTCCAGTTCCAGGGTTGTGACACCCTCTGGCCTCTGTGGGCACCAGGTGTGCATATGGTACACACATATACACACAGACAAAAGTCATACACGTGAAACAATATAAAAAAAAATGACAAAAACAAATAAAATTGGAATGTATGAAAAAATTAAATCAAATTAGGCATTTTATAAGTTAAAAGATACAGTGTCTGAAACTAAGAATTTGAGCTAGGGGATGGCTCAGGGGCTAAACATTTGCCACACATGCATGAGCACAGGAGTTAAGGTGCCCAGCACTCACGTAATGCCAGATGGACATGGCAACACGCTTGTAATTCCAGCCTGAGACAGTGTAGACCTGGGATCCCGAGCAAGCTGGTTAGTGAGACGAGCCCTGGCAGCAAGCGCCAGGTCTGGCGACGAGGCCGCCTCAGCGGATAAAGTGGAAGAGTGATCAAGGCTGACTCCTGACATCACACTTGGGCCCTCACATGCATGTGCACACACACACACACACACACACACACACACACACACACACACACACACACACACGGATGGGGGGTGGCTGAAGACAGATGAAGGTGACAGAAATCAGAGGCAAACGCAGACACAGAGAACACTCTAACATGAGCCACTGCAGGACACAGAAAGGGAGGCAGGGGGAAATTTGGAAGAGCTGAGAATTTCTCCATTCTTAGGAAAGGCATGAATCTACAGGTCCCTCGGTATCCAAGCAACTGCCCCAGAGTGTTCCCGAATGCCATGAAGAAACACTTGCAGCTCAGAATAGACTCGTGAGCAAAGACAAAGCACTAGGCCGTCCTCTCCCCTGCCTGCTTCCTCTCGAAGGCAACACATGTCATCAGGAGGCCCCTGAACACCGGGCTGACCACAATTCTCCACGTGTGTTTCTTTATCATAATGGATGCCAACACGGTTTCACTTTCCAGGTGAGACTTACGGTTCGGAGAGGTAACCACCCGGCTTGATGCGGATGCTGTGAGAGCCGGACCCTGCGCCGCTCACCCTCAGGCTCACCAGCCCCCCCCCATCTGATTCTCCCACCCCACATGCCATCTCCCCAGCGCTCTGACCGGCAAAGCCATGCAGCCGTGGCAGTGTGTCCCTGGCAAGCGAGAGCAGGGGCAGGTACAGCTCGGCCACTTTGGCCTTCACGGTGGGCTCCGTGTAGCGGGAGTCAACGTCGTGGCTGCAGAGCAGGCTGTGCACGACGCCGATGGCCTTCTTGTGCAAGAGGGATGCCCTGTGGAGGGCCAGGGTGCTCAGCAGGATGCGGTCGTGGCTCCGGGCCCACGTCACTCCCCGCTGGCCACGCCCAGGCCCCACGCTCACCCTTCAGCGTCGGGCTCCAGGGCTAGGGCCAGCTCTGTCAGCAGGAGCCCAGACAGAAAATGCTGCTGTCTGAAAGGTCCGCTTAGCTCAAACATGCTGGTCACCTTAGGGTCCGGGGCCTGGCTGGAGAAGGTGGAGCTCTGCAGATGGTAGAGTGGATGCCCAGGGTCAAGGGTCAGAGGTAAAAAGTCACCACCATGGCCACCATGGCAGTGACTGAAATCAGCACCAAGAGCTGGAGGTGAGTGCTTGGGAGGGGAGAGATGAACCCACAGACCCTAAATCTGGGTATTTCCCACTTCCCCTTCTAAAGGCACTTCCGGAGGAGCCAGGAAGAGGGTTCAGCCGGGAAGACACTCTCCACTGAGCCTAATGAGCTGAGTTTGATCCCTGAGGCCACACGGCGGACGGAGAGAAGAGACTCCTGTGGACTGTTCTCTGGGTACCACACCATCGCCACAGCACACAGGTGCCCCCAGTAAAGCAAACAAAACTTTAAATGAGAATTATCTCCCAAGGAAGTGCCATCGTGACATTTTGCTCACTTACTGTAAGGTGACAATATCAGTGCAATAGTACTGTCAGCGGGCATGGGGTTAAAGGTCAGAGGAGCTGGAGAGACGCTCAGCAGTCCAGAGCACTGGCCGCTCTTCCAGAGGACCTGGGTTCAATTCCCAGCACCCACATGGTGGCCCACAACCATCTGTAATGCCAGTTCCAGGGGACCAGGTGCCCTCTTCTGGCCTCCACCAATACCAGGTGGTGCAGTCATACAGATAAAATAAAAATAAATAAATCTTTAAAGGGATAACCCATCCATGAGGAGTTATGACATGGAGTCAAAACTCAAAAGGCTGAGAAACAGCAGCCTGAATGCAAGTCCAAGAATTAAATTTGGGGACCAAAAGGAGTCAATTGTCCTAGGAAATCTCTGAGAAGTCATGGGTGAAGACAGAGGTGAAAAGTCAAAGGTCAGAGGTGTGCCAGGGCAGGGGACCAGAAGGGAGTGAACAGAAATGTATCAGATGGGTTGAAGGTGAGCCACTGCAGGCGAAAAGGGGGAGAGGAGGCCCGCCTACCTGGGAAGCAGTGGAGGACACGGAGGGGGAGGGGGAGGCTGGGGGCGACAGGGGGCAGCAGGGGAGGTTAAGGGTCACATAGTGCTCATGGCTGCACAGGATGCGGGTGAAGTCCATTCGAAGGGTCAGCAGTGCCGCTGGGTTGGGGGCAGACTGCAGCCGAGTGGTCACCTGCAAGGGAGGGGATGCTGGGTGACATCAGCATCCGGTGCCCACAGACTCCATGGGTCCCACGACGCCATCTGCCACCCCCCCACCCTCCACCATGCATACCTACCTGCTTGTAGTGAGCTCGTACCAGGCTGAAGATGTAGCCTCGGTCCGCGATGGACAGGAGGTCACTGAGGAAGAAGGCCAGGCTGGCATTCAGCCGTTCAGCCAGCTCCATGTCCTGGGGACACAGGTCCTGTCAGTCCACACTGACAGTGCCCAGCCTGGCTCACCTCTGCATGACTTCCTTAACTTCCTGACTTCCTCCCCCTCCGCGATCCACTCGCAATACTCATTTTGCTTTATTTTTACTATTTCCGACAGGGTCTCCCTGTGTAGCCCTAGCTGACCTAGAGCTCACCACGCTGGTCTCAAGTGCACAGAGTCCACCAGCCTCTGCACCCCTGAGCTGGGATCAAAGGCCACCACGTCACACTCAGTCCCACAATACATTTTTCTTTCTTCTCCCACCCAGAGTTGGATAACCCACTCTCTACGTCCAGACTTCAGGGTTCAACAGGATACATTTCCCAGGCTGCCTTGCAGCTGACAGTGACCATACTCTGGCCAATGAGATCAGAGAGGAGGTGAGGTACCCTCTTTCATTGCTTGAAACCTCTGCTGGATGGGGAGGGCCTGGCCAAACTCTGGAAGCCCTGCAGCCTACTTACGTAGAGAGAAACACTTCGATTCTGTTTGAATGCTTATCCTGTGTTCCAGCGAATCAATGCGCTCTAATGGTACACCACCAGTAATCATTTAATGAGCGTCTATTGAGCACCTACTGTGTGCCAAAGCTGTGAAGGAAACTATGGTCCCGGCTGCTAGTCCAGCAGTCTTAGAGGCCTGGTAAAGCCAGCATCACACAGCCCAGGCTAGCCTCAAGCTTGTGACTCTCCTGTCCCAACCTCTCAATGCAGCGACCACAGGCGTGCGCCACCACACCTGGCTGGGATGCCCTAAGTATGGAGCCAGAGACAGCTGGGGTTCATGACATGCCAAAGGAATGCGTGAAGTGTGGTGCGCATCAATGACACTTATGTCAGCACTGGGACAGCTCCAGGGACACCAAGGTCGCTGGTATTGTGTAACAAGGGCAGCATTTCCCAAACCTGAAATGTTCCTACCACATCCTCAAATGACATCTCTTTAAAATCCGGGAGAGTTGACCATGGCGGCACACAATTTTAATCTCAGTGCTTGGGAGGCTGGTGGTTCTCTTTGAGTTGGGAGCCAGCCTGGTCTCCATAGCAAGTTCCAGGCCAGTCTGGGCTACAGGGTGAGACTGTCTAAAAATAAGGTAAAATCAGAAGGCATGGGCTGGCAAGTTGGCTCTGAGGGTGATCGTGCTGGCTGCCAAGCCTGATGTCTGGAGTTTGACCCACAAGATGGAAGCAGAGCTGCCTCCCACGGACATTCTTCTAACTTCCACACATGTGCCATGTTTCACACACCCACACAACACAACAGATAAATAAATGCAATTAAAAAAATCAGGATATGGGGCTGGAGAGATGGCTCAGTGGTTAAGGCTTGCTCTTCCAGAGGACCTGGGGTTTGATTCTCAGCACCCACATGGCTGCTTACAATCATCTGTCACTCCTGGGATCCAAAGTCCTTTTCTGGCCTCCAAGGGCACTGAACATAGCGCATAGGCCAAGTACTCATCCCCATAAAATTTTTTTAAAGATTTCTTTTTGGCTTTCCGAGATAGGGTTTCTCTGTGTGGCCCTGGCTGTCCTGGAACTCACTCTGTAGAACAGGCTGGCCTGAACTCAGAGATCCTCCTGCCTCTGCCTCCTGAGCACTGGGATTAAAGGTGTGCACCACCACTAGCCAACTTAATTTTTTTTTTAATAAAAAAAATAGGAGTCACCTTTGCAGAATATGGTTGGATGGGGTAGCGCAATGGCTATTATGTCTGAGGGGAGCTTTCTCTCTGGTACCCCCACAGAAGAGGGTGACTTGGATTCAAATCCTTTTACCTCTTCTTCCCCAGTAGCCTGGTACCAGGTTACGCTATTCTGCACTCTCTGCCTCAGTTTCCCTATCAGTAAAGTAGAGATAACACCCACACTTCATGGATGGCTATGATCCAGCTGGAAGCATGCAGAAGGTGCTCAATGAACGCTTCCATAAGAATACTGTGATCAGGACTGCTGTTTGCCTAATTCCTGTGGGGACTGGAACTGGTGATCCTGGGGCCACGACGATCATCAGGGCCTCAGAATAGCAACATTCGTTTACTATGTTCCTACTGTATACTGGTGCTGAGCTAAGGGACACAGGATATGCCCCACATCCTCCACGTCCTCATCAACTCTTATTCTCCCTTGATTCCTCTCCCTCAGCCGCCCACCCTCACTGCCCAGGACTCCCCTTGATTCCTCTCCCTCAGCCACCCACCCTCACTGCCCAGGACTCCCCTTGATTCCTCTCCCTCAGCCGCACACACCCTCCCTGCCCAGCTGCAAACCTGCCCCAGGACCCTTGCACCCGCCACCCCTCCTGCCTGCAGCTCCCAGGCCTCCCCCACCTCACCTTTCACTTTTCCTCTAAAGCTGCCTTGTGAGGCAGGGACTTGACCTGTCTGGTCTACTCCTGGGCCTCGCATGCAGCCAGGGCTATGCACGCCTTGAGAAAGAGACCACGGATGCCAGACGCACATGGCACACTCCGTCTCTGACTGCAGCACTGGTCTGCCACCTGGTCACTTTCCTCCGAGCAGCCCCAGTCCCTCCTCACCTTATGGACTCGGGTGACGACTTCCAGGCCCACCGAGGCCACCAGGGCAGCAATGTCGTCCAGGAAGCGCCCAGGGAAGCGCAGCTTTCGGGGAGTGTCCAGTCGCTGGCCCAGGAGCAAATGTAGCTGCATGCTTTTGATCTGGGGTGAGGCAAGTCGAAAGGCAGTGGGCAGGGCTGTCCCAGGGGAGGGGCTGGAGGGTTGTGGGAGGAGCTTCAGACACACAGCTGGGGCGTGAGAGGAACTGGGGTGCAGGACTGACAGGTGGGGCACTACAGGCGAGGAAGGGGAACGTAAGGAAGCTAAGTAGCTGCAGCTGAAGCGTGGTCTGGCTTTGACAGAAGGGACGGAACTTTAGCACCAAGAACAGTGGGCTTGGGGCCGGAGAGATGGCTCAGAGGTTAAGAGCACTGGCTGCTCTTCCAGAGGTCCTGAGTTCAATTCCCAGCACCCACACGGTGGCTCTCGGCCATCTGTAATGGGATCTGGCGCCCTCTTCTGGCGGGCAGGTGCACATGCAGACAGAGCATCATACACATAAAAAAAAGAACGGTGGCTTAGGGGGTGTCACCCGAGGAAGTGACACTGGTGGAGCCGAGTGGGGGCAGTGGGAGGATCTGAGGAGCAGGTGGGGCCCACGGTGGAGCCTCAGAACCCAGAGTTTTGTGGGTGTCTGCGTGTACACGCCTGCAGAGCCCCGCCCCACCTCTTGTTGGAGACGGGTCTCACTGAGGCTGGCTGGTCCACAAGTTCCAGGGACCCTCCTGTCCCCAGGTCCCCAGCACCGGGGTTACATTAGTCCCTTCCTCTGTCACATGTTCTGGGGCTCTCACTCTGGTCTTCAAGTGTGTGACAAGCACCTTCCTCTAACCTTCTCCCCGGCCTCCTGGAGGATTATGGGGGATGGGCTGGCGGGGACAGGGCCAGCGGACACTGGGGGAGAAGACACAAAGACACGCTTGAAGGAATCTGGGGGTCTGCAAGCCTGATCTCTCGGTACTCGGTGTCTCTCGGAGGAAGGAGGCCCCATCTCTGGGTTGAGGAGTCCTCTCTAGAGAGGGGGGTTCACTGTCAAGGTGACCTCCGTCTCTCCTTACAGAAGAGCCTCAAGGCCGTCTCTTAGGGCTTCAAGTGCAGTTTCGAGGCACTTTCTCTCAAAGGTCTCCCAGGACGGGGAAGTCCTCACCATGAGCCGGAAGAAGAACCAGGCATGCTGTAGGGCCACCTCACGAACTGCACTGCCGCTCACGACCCACTGCAGAGCCAGCTCCTCGTGCAGCAGCTGTGGGCGGGACCGGGGTTACCGAGAGCCACGTGCCACCCTCCCACACACCCCAGCCCGAAGCCCGGTTGGGGGTCAGAGCAGCAGGAGGCCATGCGGGGTGGGGTGAGAGCAGATTCCAGGCCTGGCCGGGCTCTGGATGTGAGGAGGAGCACTGGACCCTTGCTGTGGGGCAGCGGGGTGGACATCAGACCAGCCACCCTAGTCCCCCCTCTACCTTCTGCACAGTGAATCTTGGCTGAGGGGCTGGCAGGGCCGAGGAGGAGGCCTCGAGGTAAGAGGAGGCTCGGCCAGAGTTGCGGTCGATGGCCTAGGATGGATGGGATGGAAGCATGGGATGGCAGAGTGAGTTAGTGATGTGGATGGGAGCAGAGATGAGGCTACACGATGGAGGAAGGGTCAGTCCTTGTGGGCATGGGCAAAGAGAGAGATGAGACTTGGTCGGCACGAACAGAGGAGGGATTTATGTTAGGGTTTGAACGCGTCTCCCGAAACTTCATTCATGTGTTCGAGATTTTGTGTTTGGTTTTTTTGAGACAGGGTCTCATGTAGCCCAGGCTAGCCATGTTAATGGCATTTGGTGGTGGAACCTTTGCAGGTGACTAGCATTAGGTGAGGCTATGAGGGTGGCACCCTTAACAGTAGTATTAGTGGCTTCAGAAGAGGGAGAGAAAGGCAGGCAAGGTGGAGCACACCTGTAATCCTAGTGCTGAGGATGCTGAGGCAGGAGGATTGTGAGCTCCAAGTCAAGGGGGACCTTGCCTCACAATAGGGAAAGAGAAAGAAAAAGAAGGAAGAGAGGGAGGGAGGGAGGGAGGGACGGAGGGAGGGAGATAAGGAGGGAGGGAGGGAGGGAGAGAAGGAGGAAGGGAGGGAGGGAGAGAAGGAGGGAGGAGGGATAGAGGAGGGAGGGAGAGAAGGAGGGAGGGAGAGAGGGAGGAGGGAGGGAGGAGGGAGAAAGTAGGGGAGAGAAGGGAGAGGCTCGAGTTAGCTCACTGCCTCTGTCACCATGGGCTATCCTTCACCACATGATACGGCGGGAAGAGGCCTGTGCCCCGGAGCTTCACTTAGCATCCGGAGGCATGGATTAACTAGTTCCTCTGTGTTTGTTCTTCGAGACAGGGCTTCTCTGTGTGGTTTTGGAGCCTGTCCTGGATCTCTCTCTGTAGCCCAGGCTGGCCTCGAACTCACAGAGATCCTCCTGCCTCTGCCTCCTGAGTGCTGGGATTAAAGACCATATGGCTGTTTTTTTTTTTTTTTTTTAATGGACAGACAATGGGCGGGGCCACACAGGCAGGGAGGGCAGAGGGAGAGACACAGGCCTGTGTGCATGGGTTTGTGGATAGAAGGAGAACCCTGGGCATGGCCAGGCGCTGCGGGAGGAAGTGGGACAGTGTAGGTGAGGGCAGGTGAGGGAGCAGTGGGAATCAGATGTGTTCAGAGAAGAGGGGCTGGACACAGTGGGGTACACATGTCTTCTCGTTGTTCAGGAGGCAGGGGCAGGGACAGTGTGACTTCCAGGCCATCATGGGCTACACAGCAGGAATTTGTCTCAAAGCACAAAACCAACCCAAACAGTACTCCTCAAAACACAGAACAAACGACAAAAACAAGGGCTGACTCCATGGCAGAGCACTGTCGTGGTCTGGGCAAGGCTCTGGGCTCCAGGAAAGGGGTGTGCTGGGGGGCTGGGGTCAGGAGCAACCGGGAAGAAGAGGTGATGGTGTCGGGTGAGTGAGGGGGTGCAGCAGAGACAGGCTGGCCATGGCCCCAAAGTCAGGGCACCACTGCAGACAGGGGAAGGAATTCATGATTGGAGGAGGCACCAGAAGCCGGAGGATGAGGTCAAGAGTTAAATGGAAGGGCCTGACCACCAGGTGGAGTGTGTGAACATGGAGGAGGTGTGTAGACAAGAAAGAAAAAGAACAGGAAGGTAAGACAGCGAAGACAGTATGTGCTGGGACTACAGGTCTGGCCTCCTGCTCCAGCCTTGCTCAGGGCCTCCCAGGGCCTCAGCATGCCCCTCTGTGAAATGGGTACCGTGGTCCAAGCTTCACTCCTTGTCTGGTTTTCTGGTCAGGAGAAAAGGCTCAGTGATGGAGTTGGCTCAGCCAACTGTAGCTGCCATGGCCCATCATGCACTGCTTACTTAGCATGCCTGAGCCAGGCCACACACGCTGACGACCACTTCCTGCCTGGGACACCACCCTGTTACTACCTGGTCACCTCCTCTTGGCTCCCCAGGACCTAACTGACCTTTCAGGAAATTGAGGGCTGTCCTGATTAAAAATGCTACGAGTGGAGACTAGAGATGGTCAGCAGTTAAGAGCACTGGCTGCTCTTGCAGAGGACTGGGTTAGATCCCAGCACCCACATGGTGACTTAAACTGTCTGTAACTCCAGGTCCAGGGGATCTGACACCTTCTTTTGACTTTTGAGGGCCCCAGGCAAGTGCAGCATAGACATTCACGTAGGTAAAATACCCATGCGCATAAAACAAATAAATCTGATATATATTTTAATGCTGGGGGTGGGCTGGGCCTGGGCCTGAGCTGTTGGAGTATTTGCCTAGCTTCCTCAAAGCCCTGGGTCACATTCCCAGCACAGCGTGGCCCAGCCACACAGGCTGAGGACATGTCTTACCAATGAACTCCAATTGTAGCCTTTTTCTTTTGGGACAGAGTCTCATGTTCTCCAGGCTGGCCTCAAACTCTCTATGTAGCCAAGAATGAGTTTAAACTCCCGATTCTCCCACCTGCCTCCATCTCCAAAGGCTAGGCTTACAGGCGTGTATCACCATGCTTGGTTTATGTGGTTCTGGGGATGGAGCCCGCGCTATGTGTATGCCGGGCCAGCGCTCGACTTGCTGGGTCCCAGCTCCAGCCTGTTAGAGCATCTATGCCAGCACTTCTGAATCTGCTCACTCGTTTGATGGGTGTCTCTTTCTGGGATGTCTACTGTAGCTCGGGGAGACCCCACTGGGGCCCACCCTATGCCCATGCTTGGGACCACATTGCTGAGTACTTTTCTGAGTCTTTTTGTTTGCTTTTGCTGGGATGAGATCTGATGTAGCCCGGGGTGACCGTCACCTCCTGCCTCTCTCTCTCAAGAGTTGGGGTTACAGGCAGGCACCTGAACATTTGGTGTGCTATCTCCATCTTAAAAACTGAGGGACTCAGAGAGGCAGCCAGTCAGCTGGGGCACAGGACAGGGCCTGAGCCAAGGGGGAGGAGCCCAGGTCTACTGCAGGTAAAGCCCCTCCCCATACAGGTCCCTGGAAGGAGCTAAGTTGGGGAAACCCCTGTATGAAAACAGGTGGGGAGCTCCAGGGGTCCAGGGCTTCACCCTCATAAGGGTTGTCTATGCCAGGGGGGTGGTTAGAAGTCCCTAAGCAGAGATGGGTTAAAGGGTGGGGAACGTCCATGCAGGGCCGCGGAGTTGTAGGTGGGTAGATTTACATATGATTTGCACCCGATCACACACCACCACACAGTGTTCTGTCTCTGCTGGTCTGTGTTTTCTCAATGTTTTTTGTTTGTTTGTTAAGACAGGGTCTCACTGTGAAGCCCCAGATGGCCTCCAACTCACCATGTAGAGCAGACTGGCCTTAAACTTACAGACATCCACCTGCCTCTGCCTCCCAAGTGCTGGGATCAGAGGCGTGGGCCACCACCACCTGGCCTTGCTTCTTAATCTTAATTTTACTTTTTGGTGGTGCTGGCGATGGAAGCCAGAACCTCATGCCTGCTATGTAAGAGCTCTGCCCGGAGCCACACCCCAAACACGCACTGGCCTAGGTGGTAGCACAAGGCGTTAGGCTGACCAGACTCCTACAACACAGACCTCCAAAGCCCCAGACAGTCCGGGGCCCTTGCTGTCCCTGCGGGATTAGGTCACTGCAGCCGGGAAGGCGGGAGGAACTCATGCAAAGGGGCACAGGCGGGGGTGGAGAGGGCGGCACCTGTCTGGGCTCAGCCCCGCAGTACGGGAGCGGCCGCCGCAGCACAGCCTTGCTGCCTCCCGGAGCGTAAGCGGAATTCACCCACGAGTGGGAGCGGTCCACGCCCTGAAGACACAGAGAAGGGATGATGTCCCAAGCCGAGCACGGGGAAGGCGGTATGGGAGACCGCGTGGACACTGCCCCAGAGCACATATGTGCCATGCACAAACCTGGGAAACGTGCGGTGTGCCTGCGTTCGCACAGTGTGTAACTGCCTGGAGTGCCTATGCATTTGAATCCACGTAGATATGAGCATGGAGAGCATGTGCATATGTATTCATGTATGTATGTGCACATGGGGCCTGTCCATATGTACTAGTGAATGTATGTGCATGGTGTATATGTGTATGTGCAGTGTGTGCATATATCAATGTATGTGTGCATATAGGCTACATATGTATATGCATCTGTGCACATATGTACAAGGGACACACATATATATACCTTCATATTAGTGTGCTCAGGCTGCATGTGTACACACACCTTCGTATTAGTGTGCACAGGCTGCATGTGTACATGCACCTGGTGAACCATGGACATCTTTGTTGAGCCAGGCCAAGCCCTTTCCCCCCCATTCTCCAGTCAGCTGAACAGTGCCACACAGCCGGGCCACACAGCCGGGCCACACAGCCGGGCCACACAGCCGGGTCACACAGCCGGGCCACACAGCCGGGCCACACATCCGGCCACACAGCCGGGCCACACATCCGGCCACACAGCCGGGCCACACAGCCGGCCACACAGCCGGGCCACACAGCCGGGCCACACAGCCGGGCCACACAGCCGGGCCACACAGCCGGGCCACACAGCCGGGCCACAGCCTTCTTCTGACCAGCAACTTCAGGTTTTCCTTCCTCCATCAGCATGGAGATTCTTCACCCGCCCACCGAGTCTGAGCCAGGCCTTTGAGGCTGGAGGTTTCGGCCCCCCTTGCCCTACCTTGGTGGCTAGGATGCGGGACACCTCATCGTCCACAGAGCCGGGGACCACGGCCAGGTCAGGGTTGCTGCTGCTGATACTTCTGGAGCGTGTCAGGTAGAGGCTGGTGGGGCGGCCAGAGCCGCGGGCCAGTGTGGCAGCCTGTACCGTTGGTGGGGGGACCCCTGAGGAGAGAGGGAACCGTCAGCTCAGCCCCTGCCAGGATGACCCCAGGCCCTTCCCAAACAGCAGCCCTGGGTGAAATCGCTTTCCTTCTCTGAGTTTGCACGTTCTCACTGTAAAATGGAGCTGAGCATGGCCACTGCTTCACAGCAACTTGGGGCAGACAGGACACACTGGGAACAGCGCCTGGGCCTGTGTGTTCATGGCTGCTATTCATTAGGCCCAGATGAGAAAAGGCTAACTTCTCTTTCAGTGCTGGGGATGAAACCCAAGGTCTTGTGCAGGCTAAACACTTAAGCTACCAGGAGCTTCCCTGCCCAAGTCCCTCTCCCCTTCCTCTCCTTTCCTTCTCTCTCCCTTTCTGTCCCTCCCTCTACACCTCCTCACCACTCCCCACCCGAGACAGAGTTTCTCTGTGTAGCTTTTGGTGCCTTTCCTGGAACTCACTCTGTAGACCAGGCTGGCCTCGAACTCACAGAGATCCTCCTGCCTCTGCCTCCCAAGTGCTGGGATTAAAGGTGTGCGCCGCCGCCGCCGCCGCCGCCGCCGCCGCCGCCGCCGCCGCCACCTGGCCCTCACCACCATTCTCTCTGGTGCTGGGGTTCAAACCCAGTACCTCATGCATGCCACTGAGCTACCTTTTCAGACCCCGCCAACGCCAATCTCAGTGAAAGCTCACTGTAGGAAGACTTTCCAAGATCAATGCCATCTGTGACTATCGGTGTCCTCGTGAAGTGAGCACTACTATTACCCCCACTTAAAAATGGGAAAACAAACCGGGCGGTGGTGGTGGTGGTGGTGGTGGCAGCACACGGCTTTAATCCCAGCACTCAGGAGGCAGAGGCAAGAGGACTTCTGTCAGTTCGAGGCCAGCCTGGGCTACAGAGTGAGTTCCAGGACAGTCAGGACTACCCAGAGAAATTGCCCCCCAAACAAACAAACAAACAAATAAATGATAAAAACGGGAAAACAGGCCCGGAGAGGTAAGGCCAGGGCCACAGGGCGTCCAGGCAATAGAATGGTCGCTCAACACCAGGCAGCCGGTCTTAAACCCCTGCTCAGCATCTTGCTGATGGGCTGAATCAGATGCTGGTCAAGTGTGCCCTGGGGCCAGAGCAGAGTGGGTGAGACGGTGTCCACCTCGTAAGTCACCCCGGCTAGGCCGTGAGGCCCCGGGGCCTTGACATAGGTTGTTCTCTCCTGCTTAGTGTGCTGTTCTCACCCCCGTTTCCTGTGGCCAGCACTCCCCGCTAACACTCACCGCCTGGCAGGCCGGGGTCACCGCCAGGGAGGCGGAAGGCATGGTACACATAGGCAGCCAGCAGCGGGCAGTGACCACGGGAGTCTTGGACGGTCTCCAGGCTCCGGTGCACAAGGCTGGCTACATGAGCCATAGCTTCAAAGGCGCCTCGGCCCAGGTTCACTGTCGGACAGAGCAAAGGTCAAGTTCCACAGCCCAGAGCCTCTCAGGTCCCCACTCACCTTCCAGGGGAGGGGAGGGTAGATGGGGTGCAAGAGCTCACGGGCATCTTAAAGGACCAGCACTGGGTGGGGTGGGGTGCCCTGGGAGTCCAGGAAGAAACCCAGGGCGGGGGAGACTGGCCTAAAACCACCGTGGCTCACCTATCTGGCCGCCAATGATCGGTGGCCGCACAACCAGGCGGACGAGCTTGTCTAGAACGTGGTGGGAAAAGGCCACGAGGGGCTCCGGGCTGGCGAGGCGCAGAGCGGCCAAGCTGGCTCGCAGCTCCTGCTCCACGGTGGCCTCACTCAGCACCGTCTCCTTGAGGCGGAATGGAAAGGTCCCTTCTTCTAGAACATGTACCAGGGTGAAGAACTTATCCAAGTAGGGGTCCTGAGGAGAGGGAAGGGCATGGAGTGAGCAGAGAGCGGGGTGGGGTGGGGGTGGGGCAGGGGGTGCACACCCCCCACCTGAGTCAGCAATCTAGATCGGACGGACTGGAGTCACGTCCAGTGGCTGGAGGCCAGGCCTTCACCAGCCAGTTGCAAGCGCGTCTTGCTCAATCCCGGGGTAGGCAGGAGGGGGATAGGCCAGGGAGCCTGGTTCTCATCCCACCCCGTACCTGCGGGTGCACGGACGACACAGCTGTGAGCTCCACGCTGAACACACCCTTGTGACCGTCCACCCAGCGCATGCCCGGCAGCGCCACCTGTGGGGGGAGGGAGGGAGGGGCGGGGTGGGCACGGGCTGACCCTCCCCCATGCATCAGGCCACCAGGCCGTAGCCCTCGCCATTGCGACACCGTGGCCAGAAAGTAGCCCAGCCTGAGGGAGTGGCAGGGTACCCTGTCCCTAAGGGAGCCCTAAGGGCAGGCTGGAAACCCACAGAAAATGAGGGGTATGTTCAGAGTGAAACTAACTAGAAAAAGCCATGGCCTAGGAATAGCATTTAAGGGGGGGACTTGAAACCGTCAGGCTTGCTCATTAGCTGGAAGAAGGGGGAGGAGATGGTGGTAGTAATATAATGGGGTTGATGAAGGGGACACACGCCTGTCACCCCAATACTGGGGAGACAGAGGCAAGGATCAGGAGTTCAAGGTCATCCTTGACTACACAGAATTCCCAGCTTGCCTGGGCGGTGTGTGACCTTGTCTAAAAAATAAATAAATAAAATAAAATAAAATAAAATCCCAGGCCAGCAAGATGTTCCAGTGGGTAGAGGCTGTCACCACTGGAACCACCCACCATGTCTAATGTCTAATAACTTGCATCTAAGCCTTGGGACCTGCATGGCAGAGAACAGACTCTGAAAACCTATTCTCTGACTTTCACACACAGGGCACATGAGCCACATCCCCAAAATAACAAATAAAAATTTTTTTTTTTTAAATCACAAAGGGAAGACTGTCACTGGCACAGAGAGGCTGGGGGACAGCGAGAGAGGAGAGGCCTGCGGGGTATGGAAAGAGACACATGGGAGGCACAGGGGACCCACAGGTGCCCACTGGTGCTAAAGGCTCTCCAGGGCACTGAAGGGAGGCGGGAGGAGGCTGTGGGCACCGGGCGGTGAGGATGTCGGTGCCGGGGCGCAGGCACGTACATCTGGGGTCAGGACGGAGTAGCTGGGCGGAGGCTGGTCCACGGACACAGGCAGGCAGAAGGGGCCGGTCCTCAGGCGGCCATGCTGCAGCAGAGGGATCCACTGGGGAGGAGATGAACGGTCAGATGTGGCCGGAGACCTTGGGGGAGGGGGAGGGAGGAAGCTGTGGGTAACAGTGGCTCACGGTGAAGCCCACGGGCGTCTCCAGGGCTGTTCCGGGCCGGGGCTGGCAGCTGACATGATAGAAGGTGAAGAAGAGGTGGTGGTTCTCGGTCACGCAGGCCGGAAGTCGCAGCTTGAATTCCTCGTAGAATTCGGGAGACCTGGTAAAAGAGGGTCAGGCCAGCTAGGGAGTGGGGGTCTCATAGACGACTCCCTGCCTCGACTTACCTCATCTGCAGGCCGAACCTTAAGCCTCTGCTCTTCCTGCTCCATGCATACTCTCCCTACATTCCGCCTCCCTGACCCCCTCAGAGATCCCCAGGGTCAGCCCTGTGCAATATCCAACCCTGCATACTTGTTATGATAGACCACTGGTGTGAAGGCCTCCCGGGCGAATTCACTACAGCTAGATTTCCCAAAGATGACCTGTGGGAGGCGGAACATGAGGGACTCGCCGGGGACAACCTCGGCCTGCCCCATCCCTTCCCCCCAGAGCAGGGTCACCGCACTGACCGGCAAGGCCTGGCTCTGGTCCTCGCCAGCCATGTATTGGATCCGCACGGCCAGGTTGCGCACAGAGCCCTGGCGACTGCTGAAATTGAGGCTGTGTGGGTACACGAAGAGCAGATTCCTGAAAAAGGAGGAATTGGAGGGGTGGGGGACTCTCCAGAGGGCTGGGGACGCAGTCGTGGGAGAGAGGGTCATGAAGCAGGTGCACTCCGGACAGGGTGGGCTGTGGTCCCAGGCATCACAGAGGGTCACAGACAGATGAAACCTCTTCTGTTGTCATTGTTTGGTTTTTCCCAGACAGGGTTTCTCTGTGTGTCCCTGGCTGTTCTGGAACTCACTTTGTAGACCAGGCTGGTCCTGAACTCACAGAGATCCACCTGCCTCTGCCTCCTGAGTACTGGGATTAAAGGCGTGTGCTACCACCCCAGCAGTTAAAACCTCTTGATGCACACATCTGGACTCAGGGAGGTACAAGGCCAGGCACAGATGGGCACTGAGAGCCAGGTTTTTTTTTTTTTTTTTTTTTTTAATTCAAATTCAAGGTCATCCTGGTCTACATAGCGAGTTCTAGGCCAGTCAAAGCTACATAGAGAGATCCTGTCTCAGGAAAAAAAAAAAAACCCACAAACAACAAGATTGGAGACAGGGTCTCATGTAGCCCAGGGCAGATTTGAGTTTGCCAGTTAGCTGGGTATGATTTTTAAATTCTTGCCGTCCTGGGTCTCCACCTCCCAAGTGCTGGGATGACAGGCATGTGCCACTGTTCCTGGAGTATCGAGCACTGGGGACAGACGGCAGGGCTTTGTGAAACTAGGCGAACACTCTTCCAGCTGAGCCCCAGCTCCAGCTCCCGAGGGCTGAGGTCTGAACAGGTGGCCTGGGGGCTGGAGAAGGGGCTCAGCAGCTAAGACCACCCACCGCTCCTCGAGAGGACCCAAACTCAACGCCCAGCACCCACACCAGGCCGCGCCAGGGGGACCTGACGCCTCACACCCTGCCTGCCCCCAGACACAGATAATCAAAACAGTCACACAAAGCTCTTACAAAGGTGGTCCAGATAGCCAGGAGCCATGGCCGCCTCCTCAGCTCACCACCACCTTGCTGGCCCACTGGACTTACACAGAGTCTGTCTCTCAGGTGGATACAGAATCAGAACCTGGTGCTGGAGTTCCTGGTCCTGCCCTCTCTCCCCAGCTGTCACTGCACAGCCCTCAACCCTGTAGGCCTCGGTTGCTCTATCTGTATAATGGGGGCATCTGGCCTGCCAGCTCAGCCCTTGTGACACAATACCAACAACCAAAAACCTCCGTGACAGCCGTCACCCGGCACACCTCTGTGGCTCCCTCTGGGTGCCACGCTCCACTCCAAACACTCAGCATGGCTAACTCCACGGCCATTTTCTGTGCTGCTGGGGAACGGGACACAGCCTGGCACATGCCCAGCAAACCTTCCACCTCTGAGCTTTACCTCAGCCCTTGTTTTCTTGAGAGAAGAGAGGGTCCAGTTCTGTAGTCCAGGCTGGCCTCGAACCCAAGCTCCTCAAGCCTCAGCCTCCACACCTGATTTACTTACTAACTTTGCATTTGCAACCAATGACTGCTCTTTCCGGGTGCACAAAGCGGGTGCTCAAGAAACGGTATAACCACACGTGGGGCCCCTAGGTGGAAAGTGAGGTGCAGTACTTTTCCTGAGTCTTCTAGGAAGTTAAATCAAAATTAGCACCGAGCACAGACTGGGCCAGGAGTCAGGCTTCATAACCTGGGAGGGGCATCATGTCACTTTTGCCCCCCCAGCTGTCAGCTGTGCCCACAGTGACCCCTTGCAGGAAGGAGACAAGGTGAGGGGGTGACACACAGTGCCCTAGGAGTTCATGTAAATGGCTGACAGCCGGGAGCCTCCAGCCTGCTCCAGTGGCCCCCCTGGGTGACACACTGGTCCCGCTGCGTCAGTGTAGAGCGCCATGGCTCATGGAGGCCAGGCCTGGGCTAAGATGGGAAACTGAGGGTCGAGGCATGCTGCCTGCAGCCATACAGCCCCCGGCGCTGAGATCCAGGGCCTGAGCCCCCACGGCCCCCCTCCAGCCCCCCTCCACCCCCGCCACAGCTGGCCCTGAGTTCCAGCCAGCGTGACACCGGCGTGGCCTGCTTAGCCATCCGCCTGATGCAACGGCTGTGCCCCTGCCAGGTCCTTGTGCAACCATGGCTGGCTAACCATTGACCAGGCAGAAGGGGGTTAACGGCGGCCTGGGGCAATAAAAGGTGGCCCGCAGAGGCACAGGAACCACACCCCCAGGCTGTCAACCATGGCTGTGCTCCCTCTCTGCCTCCTGTGGGCCTTAACGGCAGCAGCGCAGTCTGCCCCAGTGGCCCCTCCGGGGGGCCCGGAGCCGGCTCAATATGAAGAGCTGACCCTGCTCTTTCATGGGGCGCTACAGCTAGGCCAGGCCCTCAACGGGGTCTACAGAGCCACAGAGGCACGCCTGACAGAAGCTGGCCGCAGCCTGGGCCTCTTTGACCGAGCACTGGGACTCCTGGGCACAGAGGTCAGTCACGGCCGGGATGCGACCCAGGAGCTACGCACCAGCTTGTCGGAGATTCAGGTGGGCACTGGAGCTGGGGTGTTGTTGGATGGATAAGAGTCTGAGGGAAAGTTAAGTCGAGGATGCCCCACTGTCCTGGTTAGCTCATAAGAGAGGAAAAGGGATCAAGCGCTAGGTGGACACAGGTGAACCAGTGACCTCACTGACCCACGCCATCCATCGAGCAGGTAGAAGAGGATGTCTTACACCTCAAGCAGAGACCACAGCCCTGTCGCTGGGAGAAGTGGCCCGGGCCCAGCAAGCTCTGCGGGACACTGTACGGAGACTCCAAGTGCGGCTGAGAGGGGCCTGGCTGGGCCAGGCCCACCAAGAATTTGAGACCTTAAAGGTAAGGGGCTCCTAGGTCTGAGAGGGGTACAGCCCTGCTTCCCAGCCAGAAGCCACCTCTGAACCCTGAGCTAGAGGACACCCCCAACTGTATGTGGGGCTCTGCCCTCAGTGACCTTCTGGGCCTCCATTTTCCCATTTGCAAGTGAGATAAAGAGCCAGGCATGGGTGGTGCTGCCTGTGACCCCAGAACCCTGGGGCGGGGCAGGGGGGCGCAAAGCTTCAAGCCAGTCTTGTCTCCAGAGTCAGAGGCCAGCCTGGGCTCCATGGCGACAGCCTGTGTCAAAAAGAAGAAAAGGATAACGGGGTGCGGTGCACACACCTGCAACCCCAGCACTGACGAATAAAGGGCTGGCCAGGAGTCCACGGGGTCTCCAGACAGGCATCTGAGCTAAGCCTGTGCCACACGAGACCGTCTCAAATGAATGAATGAATGAATGAATGAATGATGGGACTGGCAAGGCAGTTCAGCAGGTAACGGCCTCGCTGCCAAGCCCAGTGACCTGAGCTCCATGCCCAGGATCCACGTGATGGAAGGAGAGGACCCACTCCCAAAAGTTGTCCTTTGACTTCCACATTTGTGCTATGGCACTAGAGAAAATAAATTTTAAAATAAGAGCGGTAACGGGCACTTCAGAGCAAAGCTAGCGTCTCAAAGTGCAGGGCCCTGGGAACAACAGGTGCCCAATAAATGCCCGTCACTGTGGTATCTGGGGCCATGTATTGAGAACCCAGTCAGTACTGTTTGATGCCCATTTACAAATTATAGAAAGCAAGTCCTATCTTGGACACACTTTACAAATGGGGAAACTGAGGCCAAAGGGTCTTAGGCATTTGCTGGGTCATATGGATTGTAACAGAGAGACCTGGCCATGGTCAGGATTTGGGAGGTGACCCAGACCCCCAGCTGAGGTTTTTATGCTTCCCCGCAGGCTCGAGCCGACAAACAGAGCCACGTTTTATGGGCGCTCACGGGCCACATTCAGCGGCAGCAGAGGGAGATAGCCCAGCAACAGCAGTGGCTGCGGCAGATCCAGGAGAGGTGAGTCTGGTGGAGGACCCACATTTGGGGGGGCGGGGGGCGGTGGCCAGGTCCACTGAAGGGTGTCCCCACCCCACACTAGCCTTGACTGAGCTGTCTCCCCCCTCTAGGCTCCACACGGCAGCCCTCCCGGCCTGAGACGGCCTGGATGCCATTGAGAACCAGTCATGCCACTAGGAACATTGACCGTGGTCCACGAGGCCCCTGATCAGGGCAGACAGAGCTGCCCGCCGCCGCGCCAGCGGCTGGGCTTGGCCAGTGCACTCCGCTTCCTGACAGAGAGCGGAGACAGGAGCAAGCAGGCGGGAAGGAAGACAGAAGACAGCGCCCTGCGGAAGAGGGCTGGAGAACGCACACGAGTCCCTTCGTGCCCCCCCACACCACAATAAACAGAATAGGGGTTATCTACGCCGCCGCCGAGTGCCTGTGCCTGCGTCCGCAATGGGGGCCGGGGCTGGGCCGGGGCTGGGCTGACACAGCACTTGCCCAGCTCGCACAATACCCAGGGTCCCAACTACAGAACCGCAACACCGCGGTGCACGCGGTCATCTCAGCACTGGGAAGGCAGAGGCAGGGGAATCAGGAGTTCATGGGGAGCAGACAGGAGGATCTCTAGCCAGTCTATCCTACCTGGCAAGTTCCAGGCCATGAGAGACCCTGTCTGAGCACAAAAAGGTTGGGAGCTGGAGAGAAGGCTCTGGTTAAGAGCAAAACTGTTCTGCAGAGTGACCACTCACAGTCACCTGCAACTCCAGCTCCTGGGGACCCAAAGTCTCTGGTCTCCTCAGCACCTCACACAGGCGCACATTCCCACATGTAGGTAGGCGTACCTACATGCAAGTGCCTGTACCCACACACAGGTGCCTGTACCCACACACAGTGCCGTCCCACACAGGTCCTGTACCCACACACAGTGCTGTCCACACACAGGTGCCGTCCCACACACAGGTGCCTGTACCACACAGGTGCTGTACCACACACAGGTGCTGTACCACACACAGGTGCCTGTACCCACACACAGGTGCTGTACCCACACACAGGTGCCTGTACCACACACAGGTGCTGTACCCACACACAGGTGCGCTGTACCCACACACAGGTGCCTGTACCACAACCACACACAGGTGCCTGTACCACACACAGGTGCCTGTACCACACACAGGTGCCTGTACCCACACACAGGTGCTGTACCCACACACAGGTGCCTGTACCACACACAGGTGCCTGTACCCACACACAGGCTCCCACCTGCACACACAGGTGCCTGTACCCCCAGTTGTCCCACACACAGGTGCCGTACCAACACAGGTGCCTGTACCCACACACAGGTGCCTGTACCACACACAGGTGCCTGTACCACACACAGGTGCCTTCCCCACACAGGTGCCTGTACCCACACACAGGTGCCTGTACCCACACACAGGTGCCTGTACCCACACACAGGTGCCTGTACCCACACACAGGTGCCTGTTCCCACACACAGGTGCCTGTACCCACACACAGGTGCCTGTACCCACACACAGGTGCCTGTACCCACACACAGGTGCCTGTACCCACACACAGGTGCCTGTACCACACACAGGTGCCTGTTCCCACACACAGGTGCCTGTACCCACACACAGGTGCCTGTACCACACACAGGTGCTGTACCCCCCGTGCTTCCCACACACAGGTGCCTGTACCCACACACAAGGTGCCTGTACCACACACAGGTGCCTGTACCCACACACAGGTGCCTGTACCCACACACAGGTGCCTGTACCCACACACAGGTGCCTGTACCCACACACAGGTGCCTGTACCCACACACAGGTGCCTGTACCCACACACAGGTGCCTGTACCACACACAGGTGCCTGTACCACACCACACACCAGGTGCCTGTCCACACACAGGTGCCTGTACCCACACACAGGTGCCTGTACCCACACACAGGTGCCTGTACCACACACAGGTGCCTGTACCCACACACAGGTGCCTGTACCCACACACAGGTGCCTGTACCCACACACAGGTGCTGTACCCACACACAGGTGCCTGTACCACACACAGGTGCTGTACCCACACACAGGTGCCTGTTACCCACACACAGGTGCCTGTACCCACACACAGGTGCCTGTACCCACACACAGGTGCATGTACCCACACACAGGTGCCTGTCCCACACACAGGTGCCTGTACCACACACAGGTGCCTGTCCCACACACAGGTGCCTGTACCACACACAGGTGCCTGTACCACACACAGGTGCCTGTACCACACACAGGTGCCTGTACCCACACACAGGTGCCTGTACCACACACAGGTGCCTGTACCCACACACAGGTGCTGTACCCACACACAGGTGCCTGTACCCACACACAGGTGCCTGTACCCACACACAGGTGCCTGTACCACATCCGTCACACACAGGTGCCTGTCCCACACACAGGTGCCTGTACCCACACACAGGTGCCTGTACCCACACACAGGTGCCTGTACCACACACAGGTGCCTGTACCACACACAGGTGCCTGTACCACACACAGGTGCTTCCACACAGGTGCCTGTACCCACACACAGGTGCCGTCCCACACACAGGTGCCTGTACCCACACACAGGTGCCTGTACCACACACAGGTGCCTGTACCCACACACAGGTGCCTGTACCCACACACAGGCTGCCACACACAGTCCGTACCCACACACAGGTGGCTGTACCCACACACAGGTGCCTGTACCCACACACAGGTGCCTGTACCCACACACAGGTGCCTGTACCCACACACAGGTGCCTGTACCACACACAGGTGCCTGTACACACACAGGTGCCTTCCACACACAGGTGCCTGTACCCACACAAGTGCTGTACCCACACAGGGTGTCACACACAGGTGCCTGTACCCACACACAGGTGCCTGTACCCACACACAGGTGCCTGTACCACACACAGGTGCCTGTACCCACACACAGGTGCGCCCCACACAGTGCCTTACCACACACAGGTGCCTGTACCCACACACAGGTGCGCGTTCCCACACACAGGTGCCTGTACCCACACACAGGTGCCTGTACCCACACCACACACAGGTGCCTGTACCCACACACAGGTGCCTGTACCACACCACACAGGTGCCTTCCACACACAGGTGCCTGTACCCACACACAGGTGCCTGTACCCACACACAGGTGCCTGTACCCACACACAGGTGCCTGTACCCACACACAGGTGCCTGTACCCACACACAGGTGCCTGTACCCACACACAGGTGCCTGTACCCACACACAGGTGCCTGTACCCACACACAGGTGCCTTCCCACACACAGGTGAGTGTTCCCACACACAGGTGCCTGTACCCACACACAGGGCCTTACCCACACAGTGCCTGTACCCACACACAGGTGCCCCCCACACAGTGCCTACCCACACACAGGTGCCTGTACCCACACACAGGTGCCTGTACCCACACACAGGTGCCTGTACCCACACACAGGCCCCCCCCAGCCTGTACCCACACACAGGTGCTGTACCCACACACAGTGCTTACCCACACACAGGTGCGCGTTCCCACACAGGTGCCTGTACCCACACAAGTGCCTGTACCCCACACAGGTGCCCCCCACCACACCCAGGTGCCTGTACCCACACACAGGTGCCTGTACCCACACACAGGTGCCTGTACCCACACACAGGTGCCTGTACCCACACACAGGTGCCTGTACCCCACACCACACAGGTGCCTGTACCCACACACAGGTGCCTGTACCCACACACAGGTGCCTGTACCCACACACAGGTGCCTGTACCCACACACAGTGCCTGTACCCACACACAGGTGCCTGTACCCACACACAGGTGCCTGTACCCACACACAGGTGCCTTCCCACACACAGTGCCTTCCCACACACATGCCTTCCCACACACAGCCCCCCCCGCCTGTCCCACACACAGGTGCCTTCCCACACACAGGTGCCTGTACCCACACACAGGTGCGCGTTCCCACACACAGGTGCCTGTACCACACACAGGTGCCTGTACCACACACAGGTGCCTGTACCCACACACAGGTGCCTGTACCACACACAGGTGCCTGTACCCACACACAGGTGCGCGTTCCCACACACAGGTGCCTGTACCCACACACAGGTGCCTGTACCCACACACAGGTGCCTGTACCCACACACAGTGCCTGTACCACACACAGTGCCGTACCCACACACAGGTGCACTCCCACACACAGGTGCCTGTCCCACACACAGGTGCCGCCCCACACCATGCCTGTACCCACACACAGGTGCCTGTCCCACACACAGGTGCGCGTTCCCACACACAGGTGCCTGTACCCACACAGGTGCCTGTACCCACACACAGGTGAGTGTTCCAACAGACAGACAGACAGACAGACAGACAGACACACACACACACACACACACACACACACACACGGTAGTGTACACTTTCAACCCCAGGACTTGGGAGGAAGAAGGAGACAATCTCTGTGAGTTCCAGGCCAGCCAGGGCTACACAGTGAGACCCCGTCTCAACAAATAATAATAATAATGAATGTTAAAGAAAAAAGGTGGGGATACTGAGGTGGCTCAGAGGGTAAAGGTGTCACCACGAGCCTGGCGACAGGAGTTCCAGTCTCCGAATCCACGCGGTGGAAAAGAACTGACCCTGCAGGCTATCCTCTGACCTCCACGCTTGCCCCCACCACACACAAATAAAATGAATAAATATGATAAAAAGGTTCTTAAAACCAGGTGGGTAACTCCTGAAGAACAGCACCCAAGACTGTCCTCTGGCCTCCGTACACAGCAGACCTTCACTCGTATACTGGAGCACCCACCCACACACACAGAATGGGGCCCACCAGCCGCCGAAGCTGTACCTGTAGCTGGTGTGGGGGGCGTAGACCTCGCGGGCAGGGAACTCCAGGACCTCCTTGGTGGGCCGCCCCCTGGGGTCTGGATAGGGCTTGACATGCAGTAACTCAGGGGACAGGCAGAAATGCAGCTTCTCGGGTGCCGGGGAGATGTCGATCTTGAGCTGAGCTGGGGAGAAGGAACTGGGTTTTCACCCGCCTCAGCCTCCTACACTGGGGAGCTTCTGCTGGGGCTCTGCCTGTCCCCCGGTGCCCTCTGGGGGCTGCACCCATTAGGAGCAAAACCCCACAGCTGCCCTGTTCCTTCCAGTGCCTATCCGGGCCGGGGTGCGTCCCCAGCACCCCACGATGGTCTGCTGAACGACTATGTGAGCAACAGCTCTCCTTTTTGGGTGTCCCACGCACCAGTCACAGGTCTCAAACGCCTCAGCAGGGACGACGGTCGCCTCATGTCCGCCAGAAACTTGAAAAGGTCCTCATCACTGAGCCGTTCTGCCTCCTGCCAGTTAGAAGGCAAGGGCTGAAAGTCCCCAAGATGGATGGGGCCCCAGGGGAAGAATCCCTGTGTTCCCTTCCTCCCAGGCTCCTTGTCCTATACCAGGGTCACCTGTTTAAAGAAGTTGGTGACAGTTAACGTGGCCGGGCGGAAGCTGGAGAAGCTGCAGGCATCATCCCCACTACAGCCTCGGTCCTGGGGCCCCCGACGGCGGCGTTCTGCCCAAGTCGGTCTGCGCTCTAGGAGAGACGGCATGGTGGCAGAGGGGGACAGGAATCAGACAGAGGGTGAAGGTGGCAGAGGGAGGCAGACGGGTGTAACGACGCCGAGAGCCAGCAAGCAGCGCGTCCTCACCGCCCTCGGAGTCGGAATCCCGGTCCTGTGACCCGACGCTGCTCACGATGTTGGCCAAGTGCACAGCCGTCCAGGCGAAGGGCATGCGGTAGCGGCCCAGCCTGGTGCAGAACTGCTCGGCGGCCAGGCGCAGCCTCTCCAGCTTCTCCTTGTTCTGTGGGTACACGCACGGCCCCCCAGTTCAGCGTCCTTCCCCTGCGCCGCCCCCGCAGGCCCTCCCACCCCATCCAGCTCACCCACACCTACCTTCACTGTGTCCGCCTCCTTCATCACCATGTAAGGCTCGCAGCACTCGCTGATGTCCCCCTGCTGAAGCACCTTTTCCAGCTGCAGGGCGAAAGGACCCAGCGAGGGACTCCTTAGCCCCCTTGCCATCTTCTGGACCCTCCTGGACCCACGGGGACTCGGCATCCCAGCAAGTCTCTATCACCACCTCTCCTCGTCTAGCCCACACGGACTGACCGACCGACCGACCGCTGCCATGGCCCCACTGTCCTCAGGACTGACTTCCGGCACGCTGTCTGCCAGCAGCTCCATTTCCAACTGTGTCTTAACCCCTTCACTCCACCCCAGCGTAAGCTGCTGGTGTTTTCTCTACACCCCCCTTTCTCATTTTGTTTGTTTGTTTTTTGAGATCTCACTGTGTAGCTCTGGCTGTCCCAGAATTCTCTACATAGGTTTCGAACTCACAGAGATTCACCTGCCTCTGCCCTCCGAGTGCTGGGATTAAAGGCGTGCGCCACATGCCTGGCTCTTTTTCATTTTCTTAACAGATTTTATTTTTAATTATGCGTGTCTGAATGTAAATGCAGTGCCCATGGTGGCCAGAAGAGGGCTGGGTCCACCCAGCATGAGTGCTGGGAATTGAACAAAGGTCTTCAGCTTGAACAGTGGGTGCTCTCAATTGCTAAGGCATCTCTCCAGCACCCCAGCACCACCACCCCTCTTGTTTTGAGACAGGTTCACAATTTGTAACCCTGGCTGTCCTGGAACTCGCTCTGTAGATGAGGCTGGCCTTGAACTCAAAGATCCACCTGCCTCTGCCTCCCGAGTGCTGGGATTAAAGGAGTGCGCCACCAGCGCCTCTTTATCTTTCTTATAGTGGGGATGATGGAAACCAGGGCCTCCCAAACACCGGGTAAACACTTTACCACTGAGCCGTGCCCCCAGGCCCTCACTGGAGGATTCTAGGAAAGCACTCTACTGCTGAGCCGTGCCCTTTCCATTTATGTTTTGAAATTGAGTCTCACAGGCAGGACTCAGATTTGCAATCCGCCTGTGTTCTGGTTGGCTTTAAGTCAGTTTGACACCTGCCCGAGTTCTCTGGAAAGAGGGAACTTCAATGGAGAAAGCTCCTCCCCTCGACTGGCCTGTAAGCCAGTGTGTGAGGCATTTTCTTGATTAAGGACTGATGTGGGAGGCATCACTGTGGGTGGTGTCACCCTGGGCAGGTGGCCCAGGTGTATAAGAAAGCAGTCCGTGAGCCAGCCGCCCTCCTCCACGGCCTCTGCTGCAGCTTTGGGTTCCAGGTTCCTCCGTGAGTTCTGCCCTGACTTCTCTTTATGACGGAGTGGGACCCGAGAGGTATAATCCGAAACAACCCTTTTCTCCCCAAGTTGTCGTCGCCGTGGGGTTTGCCGCAGCAGTGGGAGCCTGCCTCAGCCTCCCTGGCAGCTGGGCTTTGCCTCAGCCTCCCTGGCAGCTGGGCTTTGCCTCAGCCTCCCTGGCAGCTGGGCTTACGGGCATACGCCACCACACACGCTACGTTTTTATCAGTCCACACTGAAGCCGTGACTCTCAATGACAGGGCAGGAACTGCAGCCCTGGACACCGCAAGAGTTGTGGGGCCCTACGCAAGGTCCTGACATGCTCTGTGCCTCAGTTTCCCCATTTCAACACCTCATCTTGAAGGGCTGGTAAATTGTTTCACTGCTGTAACCTAACTGGCCTAACCATGACGGAAAGAAACCCAGAATTCATTAGCCCACCTTTCCTGCTCCATCCACAGAGGGAGACGAAACTGTCCTGTTTGCTTGTAAGACAAAGTGTCTATAAGCAGTCTAATCTGGCTCAAACTCACAGTCCCCCTGCCTCAGCCTCCAAGTGCTGGAATCATGGTCTACTGCACCTCTGGCTCTGATCACGATAAACCACCCCCTTGCAGGGCTTCAGTGGGCACCTTGACAACCAGGAAGATGTCAGGGGAGGGGTAGGTCACGGAGAAGACCGCAGAGCGCGCCAAGGTGGAGATGGCCGGGTGGGCGCCATGGGCCCGGAGCAGCCCCTTCACGGAGTCCGAGTTGAGGTCAAAGTAGAAGTTCTCTGAAATCTGGGAATATGAGAGGCAGCTAGCTGGGGGACACTGCTCCACAGCCCTCCCCCCAGGAGGAAGAGGAGGGAGGAGGAAGAGGAGATCCCTGGGGAGGGGGAAGGGAAGGAAGGAGGAAGGCACCCACCTTCTTTTTCTCCCGCACATCATACAGGGCCAAGGAGCCAAAGATGGGCTCAATTTCAATCTCAAACCTGTGGGTAAACGGGGACCAGTCGCTCTGGGACACCTGCCACCCACATACTCTGTGCCCTCCCCTCCCCCACCCCCTTTTGGGACAGTCTGACTTAGCCCAGGCTGGCTTCCAACTCCCTATGCATCCAAGAAGGACCCCAAATTCCCAATCCCCTGCCTCTGTCTCTCAAGTGCTGGATTGCAGGCATGCACCATCATACCCTGTCTATGCAGTGCTGTGCACGGAACCCAGGGCTTCATGCATGCCAGGCCAGCATTCTACCGGCTGAGCTACACCCCAGCCCCTCCGTGGGCTTTTATGGGGACATGAGGCTTCCTGCTATTTTAGGCAGCTGTTTCTATATGAACTCATCAGACCTACCCCCTCCCCTGAGAAGTGAGTGTGGACGGGAAAACTGGGGCCCAGAACAGCACAGGTATCCTGCTTGAGATCATGATACAAGGGTATGGCTCTGGCCTGCCCACCCTCCTGCTGAGACACAGGGTGGAGAGGTGGAGCCTGGCTCCCAGCCACCGTTCAAGGCCCATCAGTATCAGCCCCCAGGAGCAGCCAGAAGAGCGTGGGAATGGAACTGAACAGGAAGTGCACTCAGAGCCTGGTCCTGCCCCTCCCGGACCCCATTTCTGTCTAGATCAGAGCAGGAAACAGAAGCTCCATTCTGGTCCTCAGCCACGAGCTGAAATGTTAGGAATCAAGCTGTTGGCTCACGTAGTCATTCAACAAACACTCACTGAGTGCCTGTTATACACAGGAGTTATACGAGTGGATCTCACAGACCTGTGATGACAGATGCTTGGAGGAGAGGGCTGGAGACTCAGAGGAGCTCTGGGCACAGCTTGGGGGACCAGGGAGTAGGAAGAAGCATGGCAGTTTCCCAGGGAGGGAACTGGAGCTAGTGAGGTGGGAGTGGGAGGGAGTGTGCGTGCGTGCGTGCGTGCGTACGTGTGTGTGTGTGTGTGTGTGTGTGTGTGTGTGTGTGCGCGTGTGTGCTGGTGCAGATGCAGCGTGTTTAGGCACCTATGCTTTCTGAGAGGGGAGGGAAAAGTCCACGAAGTCCTCACAGGGAAGCCCATGTGGCCGAGTCCTCTGACTCACTTGAGTGACAGACATTTCACCAGGATCCGCTGTCCAAAGTGCTCTCGGGGTGGCTCTGGGAGGCTGCAGCGTTCTACAGCTTCATCCTGTGGAGAGAGGGAGTGTCTGGGATGGGTTCTTCAGGAAGGTTCTAGAATGCCTGGCCTGAGTTTAGCTGCACCCAGCCCCAGCTGCAGCCCCCACACCCAAGCCCGATGGAACCTTCAATGCCTTGCCTCTGGGCCTTTCCACATCTGTTCCCAGCCCGGAATGCCTCCTCTCCTAGCCCAACCCCACCCCAGCATCAACCACACAGCATGCTGGTCCACTCTGTCAGGGATATACAGGAAGTGCCGACAGATTTGGTTTGGATAGATACAGTGTATAAAGAAAGCACTCGGTAAATGCTAGATGGACAGACAGACATACCAAGTCTCTGAGTTTAGCAGTTAGGTTTCCAACTCTGTGACTTGGCAAGGGTTGTGAGTGTATACCCACACACCACCACACGAGACCGTCAACACTTTAGTATAAAACAGGTCTTTCTACCTCAGGGTTTTGCCCAGCTCCAGGCTGAGGTGGGTATTCTGAACAATCTAAAGGAGGTTGAAGTACAAGATGCAGTAAGGTGTCTGTGTCACACATTTGTCTTTATTTTTTCTAAGACATGGTCTCATGCAGTCCTGGTGGGCCTGGAATTCTCTATGGAGCCAAGGGTGACCCCATTTTCCAAGCGCTGGGATTATAAGCATGGAACACCATTCCAAGCTTGAATGCACTTTTTCTTTTTTGGTTTTTCAAGAAAGGGTTTCTCTGTGTAGCCCCGGATGTCCTGGAACTCACTCTGTAGACCAGGCTGGCCTCAAACACACAGAGATCCGCCTGCCTCTGCCTCCCAAGTGCTGGGTTTAAAGGTGTACATCACCACGACCCTATTTGAATGCATTTTTGACTTATATATTTTGAACTTCAAAAAGGTTTGTTGGTATTTACACCAATAACCCCACATAGTCAAGGAGTATTTCCATTCACCACATACCCAGCTTGGTTAAACAAAACATAATGGTATTTGCTAGATGTCAAATAAAATGGCTAGACATACAGAGGCATATATGATAGGTGGTCAGCACATTGATTAAATAGAGAAGTATACAGTAGGCACACAATGGATATTGGTTGAATAAATGTAGAGATAAGCACTTCATGCTCAATAGTGAAGGTCAGACAAGACTCTTTCAGCCATTAGGGTACAGTAGGCAGCCAGGTAATGCTGGCTGGCCACACGGGCACCTAGTCGGGTAGTTGGACTCTGCTCTGAGGGTGGGGGGCAGTGAGGCCCTGGGCACCCACCTCATCAGGTGCAGGGTACAAGGTGAGCAGGGCGGGGGCCCGCTGCTGCCGCCTGAGGGCTTCGTTGCGCCGGTCCACATCCTCGGGGGCTGCCCGCTCCAGCAGAGCTGGGAGTAGCGAGTCTGAGGCCAGGTTCCTCAGGCTGAAGATGCCAGAGGCTCCGCTGCTTCGAGGGGTGTCCTCTGGGGAGCCTGAGCAGTGCTGGGAATCATCCTGCAGTGGAACACGTGCAAGCACTGAGCGCCAACTGCATGCACCTGCTCTCCTGAGTCTGTCCCTGTAGACATCCAATCTACATGGGAGAAAAGCTGAGGGGCGAGCCAGGGTGGGGTCACCACAACAAGGTCAGCTGGGTGCCTGGCTGGCCTCTCCAGAGACTTCCGGAAATACTTTTTCCTCCCAAGGATTTATTATATATAGTGTTCTGCCTGCATGTATCCCTGCAGGCCAGAAGAGGGCACCAGATCTCATTACAGATGGTTGTGAGCCACCACATGGTTGCTGGGAATTGAACTCAGGACCTCTGGAAGAGCAGTCAGTGCTCTTAACCACCGAGTCATCTCTCCAGCCCCCTGGAAATACTTCTATATAGGAAGCTCTTTACCACTGATGTGGGAGGCCACCCCATCTCACAGGGGACCCTTCTCCAGCTAATTAGAACACACCTAATGAAATGATTTATCTGCCTTTGGGCTAAACTCAACTGGCCACACTGGCCAGCCCCAGGGATTAGCTCCAAGATAATGTCGCCCCTGGGCTGGACCGATCGGAGCCTTCCTTGGGAATCTGTTCACTGTTGCCAGGGAAGAGGCGAGTCCTTTCCTCCAGGTGACCGGCTGACCTAGGACCCTCTGACCACCCAGTCAGCTGTGCTCACAACTCTGCCTCAAATCTGGTTCATCTCTGTGACCTTGACTCTCTGACCTGTCTATGGGCCTCAGTTTCCCCTCCTGTATCTGGTTTCCTTATTTCCTTTTCATGTCCCTCTCTGGACCCCTACCCCAGCTGAGGATGGAACCACGCCTTGCCTCTCACAAGCACTGAGCAAAATCCACACCTCCCTGCAACCACCTCTAACAACCAACGTGGAGTCCACACTAGTAATAACCAGTGATGATCGGTATACAGTAGGTGTTCAGTAACTGCTGACCAAAAAATTATAAGCATTAATAACTTTGTTCTGCCTCAGTTTCTTTGCCTGTGAAGAGATGGTTGTGGCCCCAATTCACAGGATGAAGGAAGTACAGGCAGAAAGCCTTTAGTATACACTAAGCACTTGATAATTGTGCACAATCATAACTAAACAGAAAGCCTTTAGTATACACTAAGCACTTGATAATTGTGCACAATCATAACTAAACAGAAAGCCTTTAGTATACACTAAGCACTTGATAATTGTGCACAATCACAACTAAACAGAAAGCCTTTAGTATACACTAAGCACTTGATAATTGTGCAGAATCATGACTCTTGACCTTCACTCCTGGGGTTTATTTCTCTCATCGGGATCGAGGCTGACAGGGGATTTTCCTGAGTCTGACCCCTCAGTGACCCCGGCCAGCGGCCTCTCACCGTGTCCTCGGGACCCATCCTTTCGTCCCCAGATGTGTCCTGCTCGAAGACCTGGCAGGTGAGGCCTTTCTGTCGCTCTCGAAGTGTCTCCGTAGTGACAGGGCTGTACGCTGTACTCAGGTGCTGGTACCTAGCAGGGGTGGTTGGGGACTCTTCCGATACACTGATACACGTGGTCAAGTCACATGACAACTACCAAGGCCCCCTTTACTAAAGAATTCAGCTGCTCTTGGAAGGTATAGTGGGTGGATAAACAGAGGGACCAGCCACAGACTGCAGCCTTTGACCTCCTCCTTCCCCTCCCGTGAACTGCCCTGGGTCGGACCCACCTTCTGCGTACAATGACCCAGTCTTCCGAGTACATCTCCACCGCAGCCCTCACCTGGGCGTCCAACTTTCTACAGCAAAATACAACCAGGGTAAACAGAGGCAGGGGCGCATTTCCAAAGGCCTAGGAGAAAAGGACTGTGGGCACCAGTGCTCGGGAGGCTGAGACACAGTGTGAGAGTCTCTGGAGCAGGCCGAGGATGCAGCTCAGTGGCAGAAGTTGGCTTCCGCACACCAGGCCCTGGGGTTCACCCTCGGCACTGCGTAGACCAGGTATGTGTGCACACCTGTGATCCCAGCAGCGAGGACACAGAGGCAGGAAAGCCAGATGGTCAGGGCTGGGCTGGACTGTATCAGACCCTGCCTCAAAACACAAAAACAGTGGGGTGCAAAGACACTCGGGGTTAAGAGCACTGGCTGCAGAGGACCCAGGTTCAGTCCCAGCACCCACATGGTGACTGATAATCACCTGCAACCCAGTTCCAGAGGCTCTAACGCCCCTTTTGGCCTCCATGGGCACCAGGCACACAGGTGATGTACAGACACACATGCAGGTGAAACACCCACATGTGTAAAATAAAATAAATCTTTAAAAAGTGAAAAAGGGGGGTGCCGAAGAGACAGCTCAGAGGTTAACAGCACTGGCTCTCTTCCAGAGGACCCAGGTTCAATTCCCAGCACCCACATGGCAGCTCACAACTGTCTGTAACTCCAGTTCCAGGGAATCTGGCTCCCTCACACAGACACACATGCAGGCAAAACACCAATGCACATAAATAAAAATAAATTATTTTAAAAAGTGAAAAAGAGAATGTGGCTGGAGAGATGCAGGGCAGGTAGAATCTTGCCACACAAGCATAAAAACTGGTTCAGATCTCAGTCCCCATGCAACAGTGGGTGGTCACGGTGACCCCCCCAAATCCCCAGACTCAAGAGGCAGAGGTGGCGGACCCCTCGAGCGAGCTGGCTGGGAGGACTAGCCAACCTGGAGATCTCTGGTTAGGTCATGTTAGGTGGAGAATGAAAGAGGAAGACTTCTCAAGTTGACCTCTGGCCTCTGCACAGGTGCGTGCAGAACATACACACTTACCTATCACACACACACACACACACACACAAAAACAATTTTTTTAATAAAAAAAAAAAATCAAAGCTGCAGAAATGGAGGCTTAGAGGAGAGTGATTTGCCCAAGGCCTCACTGGTGTCCAGAGACTCTGGAAGATGGAGTGGGGCGCGTGTGTGTGTGTGTGTGTGTGTGTGTGTGTGTGTGTGTGTGCGCGCGCGCGCGCGCGCGCGCCCGTGCACGCAGAACGCACCCGTCCTCGGGGACCCCAGACTCTGTGGTCCGACATTCTCGGGGCTGCTTCAGTAGTTCTAAGTCATCCTCTGGAAACTCTATCAAGTCTCTGAGGGGGCCGGGCTCAACTTCAGGTGGCCGGCTCAGAAGCACATCCTCAAAGTCCAGGGGTTCGATGACCTCCGTCAGAGGGACCTGATTGAAGTACAGTGGCCATGGCTCCCACTGGTGAGAGGCGGGGGTATGCTCACAGTTGACTTTAGACTGTAGCAGAGGGTGGTGGGAACCTCTGAGGGTCGAAGGGAGCCGGAGAGCTCAGACTTTCCACAGCAGCTGGGCCAGCGCCCTGCCCCCTCCCTCCAGGGACTCCAGGAAGGAAATCACACCCTGGTGTCTGGAAAGACTCTAATGGTAAAAGGAATGGCCGGAGACAATTCCTGAGGCCCCACCCCTTCCCCCTGTGGCAGGAAGTCTCTTCCAGCCCCCAGCCTGGGGCCCCGTCTGGGTGGTCCAGGAAGCCGGTGTCACCCCCAGACCACCCTTGGAACACACGCCCTGCATCTGCACAGAGGTGGGAAGGACCAGGGCTCCCTCCTCCCCCACCACTGGACACAGAGGGTCCAAGCAGCATCAGAGCAGGGTGTACCCCTCTACTGCCAGCCACAGGGCAGGGACTCACCCCCAGGGAACTACTGGAGCGTCGGCTGGAGTGGGGTGAGCCGCTGCGTTCCCGGGACACCTGCTTCCGGACCTCAGCAGCCACTGTCCTGGGAAGACAGGAAGAGTGTGGGACACAGGGAAACACAGGCATGAGGGTGCAGGGGTGCGGGCGGGGGGCTCATTTGTTGGAGAGAACTTGGGTATTAAAGGAAAAATAAAAACAAGGGCTTTTAAAAAAAAGCAAGAGACCTGTGAGATGGCTGAGCAGGTAAAAGCACATGACCACTGGGCTCAGTCCCCCAAGACTCACTCGGTTGGTAGGAGAGAGCTGACTCCCAGAAGCACCCCTTACCCAGGGTGCCATGCATGTCGACAAATTAAAAACAACAACAGAGAGCTGGGGTGTAGCGCAGTGGCAGAGGGCTGTCCCCACTGGTGTGACAGGCCCTGGGTTCCATTCCCAGCACTGCTAGACTAAATAAATAGATAAATAAAAGCTGCAGGTCTCTCTGCACCCGGTTCCTTCCTACACCAAACAGACCGGGAAAGCCACTGTGCCAGACTTGAGGGAGCGACCTTTCCTCCTCACCTCCCCTCAGGAAGACATGCTTCCTCCATCTTTCCGAGGTTCTTCAAACACAACAGCCTAGCACTCCACTTGGAGCGGGCACCTATTCCATCCTGTCTGTGAGGCTCTGGGCACGCCACTTCTGCCCAGCCTCAATTTACCCGCTCACAGCTGCCCTGGTCTCATAGGGGTCAAGGGAGACCAGCACTCAGTAAGTATTCAGGAAGTGTATGTTCTCAGGAAGTCCAGGATGAGGCAGCCAGCGTGGAGGCCACCAGGACCCTCAGCTCAGACCCAGGATGGCCAGAAACCAGGGCTGCGGCTGGAATCCAGTCCTCGGAGGTAGTGCTGAGTCTAGGTGTTCAATGTGTTTATTTTGTTTTGTAGTGCTGAGGATGACCTCTGGCCTCCGGAGTGCTAGGAAATGCTGCAGCTGAGCCACGCCCTCAGCTCCTCACTGGGGGATTCTAGGCAGGGGCTCCAACACTGAGCCATGCCCCAGCCCCTCACTGGGGGATTCTAGGCAGGGGCTCCACCACTGAGCCACACCCAGCCCCTCACTGGGGATTCTAGGCAGGGGCTCCACCACTGAGCCACACCCCAGACCCTCACTGGGGGATTCTAGGCAGGGGCTCTACCACTGAGCCACACCCAGCCCTCACTGATTCAGCACACCACACACCCCAGCAAAACAAAAACCAAGAAAAAGCTCATTAGCCAGTGTATGTATAAAAGTCGAAAAGAAAAGAAAAAAGTCAGAGACATTCATGGGGGTTGCTTTCTCCTCCCGCTCCTGGACCAAGCTCAGGGTGCCAGGCTTGCTGCAAGCCTCTTACCTGCTGAGCCCTCTCACCGGCCCCAGCAACAAAACTAAACTTAGATTTATTATTTATGCGTATGAGTGTTTTGCCTGCATGTATATGTGTGCACCAGGTCAGAAGAGGGTGGCTGTCAGGTCCCCTGGAACTGGAGTTATGGGTGACTGTGTGCCACCCTGTGGGTGCTGGGAACCGAACCTGGGCCCTTTTAATCCCTGAGCCGTCTCTCCTGCCCCAGTGAAATTAACGTGAAAATGAAGTTTTTGTGCTCAAATTCAAAACCTCAAAGCAGTATTCTCTGGGGCACTCAGGGCTCCGGGAATTAGTATTTTTAAAAGACGCCAGGACAGGGATGGAGGCTGTGTCCCCATCCAAGCGGTTCTTTGGCTAGAGAAAGGGATGGGGTGGGGTGGGGAGGGGTGTGGGTGGAGGGGCAGGACACACAGACACTGCCTGTGGCCTTGGAAAACAGTGATGGATTTGCAAGCCCAGTCATGGGAGCTGCTGCTTTGTTACTAACAATGCATGTCCCAAATTCCTGCGAAGGCCTTATGTGCCATTACTAGGCAGTGACCAGGCAGAAGGGCCTGTCCTGTGTACGTGTGTGCAGATAGAGGCCAGAGGTCAACTTCTTATGTCCTCCTCTGGTACCATCCATCTTACTTTCTGAGGCAGGGCCTCTCCATTAGGACAGGCTGCCAGCCAGTGAGCTCCCCGGAGGCAGCATGGCCGCATTCTGCACTGTGTGTGCGGAGCCAGGGATATGGGTGTCTCGCCACGTCTGGCTTTTACACGGATATTAGGTATTAAACGCAGGCCCTCATGCTTGCGTGGCTGTTTACTGACGACATTACTAGTTCCTCCAACATTCTTTTTCCAAGACAGGGCTTCTCTATGTAGCCCAGGCTGTCCTGGATCTCACTCTGTAGACCAGGCTGACCTCGAACTCACAGAGATCCGCCTGGCTCTGCCTCCTGAGTGATGGAATTAAAGGTGTGTGCCACCACCGCCCGGTAAGATGCCCCCCAACATTTTGAGACAGGGTCTCGTGTAGCCCAGGTTGGCTCCAATCTTACTATGTAACCCAGGCTAGGTTTGCACTTACAACCCTCTTTCCTTCCATGGCTCACATGCTAGGATTAAAGACATGCACCATCATGCTAAGCGCCTCCTCTACATTTCTCCCCCAAATCTGACTGGTTCAGGTGTCCCAGTAGAACATATTCTCTCTCTCTCTCTCTCTCTCTCTCTCTCTCTCTCTCTCTCTCTCTCTCTCTCTCTCTCTCTCTCTCTCTGATTCAGGGTTTCTCTGTGTATCCCTAGCTGCCCTGGAACTTGCTTTGTAGACCAGGCTGACCTTGAACTCAGAGATCTGCCTGCCTCTGCCTCCAAGTTCTGGGATTAAAGGTGTGCACCACCCACTTTCCCCTACCCTCTCCACCCCCGGAAAGGCTGACATTGGACACATTCCTAAAGAGCAGAGACAGCATTTGCAAAGTGGCCCAGCAGGTAAAGGCCACCCCCCCCCAAGTGCGATGACCTGAGTTTGACCCTTGGCACCTATGCAAAGGGGGATGGAGAGAGCAGCACCCTCAAGTTGTGCTCTCACATCTACACACACCGTGATACCTGTGTGTACACACACCATACAGTAAGAAGTGCATTTATAAGGAGGCAACATAATGAACTGAGTTGAGTCGGTTTCCCCGAATCAGGCCCCAGGCTCAACAAGAGACACTGTAGCAACAGTGGAGCTTAGCCCAGGCTGGTGGGATTAACTGGGGTCTGTCCTTACGATGGGGAGGAGGACGAGCCGGAAACGGCCAGAAGTTTCCAGCACTGCGCTCCCATTTCCGTCCAATGACTCCACAGAGCCACACAAACCTGCTGGCATGTCTTTAAAGACAAATCCACGAGCATCAGCAAAGATGTCAGCACGCAGAAAACTCTCTTCCACTGCACAGACACCCCTCAAGTGACCGACCACCTGCAATGGCGGAGACAGCTACCAGGTACAGTACCTGCTGCCCAAGCCTGAGAACCCACGCTCAGCCCCCAGCACTGTGGGAGCAGGGACAAGAGGGCCCCTGGGGCTCCCTGGCAACCAGTTTAGCTGGAGCTCCAGATCCCAGTGAGATGGAGGGAGGCTGGCAAGATGGCTCAGTGGTAACTTGCTGCCAAGCCTGATGACCTGAGTTCAATCCCAGGAACCCACACGGCAGGAAGAAAAGACTCCTGCAAGCTGTCCGCTGACCTCCACACACAAGCTGTGGAACATGTGAGGGACATCAGTTGACTTCCCATCTACACACACACACACACACACACACACACACACACACACACAGTGCATAGTAGCAGAAGTCCAGGATGTAGGAAGAGGCCACATCCACTCCTGGAATGTTTGTCATTATCGAGTTGACAAAAGAGACAGAGCAGGCGGGTGGGGTGGCGCACACCTGCAATCCCCACACTTGGGAGACCGAAGCAGGAGACTTGCTGCCAGTTCAAGGCCAGCCTGGGCTACAGAACAAAAGCCTGTCCCATAAAACAAAACAAAGCTGAAGAGCTGGGGGATGAGTCAGAAAGTGTCTGCTATTCAAGCATGGGCTGGGGGTCCCGGAGCTGGAGGTAGAGACAGGCAGGCACCAGAGCCTGCTGGGCAACCAGAGCCTGCTGGGCAACCAGCCTTGCTGAATCCCTGAGCTTCAGGTCCCACTGAGAGGCTCTGCCTCAAAAACCAAGGTGAGGGTGGCGAGACAGCTCAGGGGACCTGCTGACAAGCCTGATGACCTCAGCTTGATCCCTGGCATCTGCACAGAGAAAGGACGGAACAGCCTCCTGCAAGCTGTCCGCTGACCTCCCCCCGCACACGGTGGTATACACACAGAGTAAGCTATGAGAAAATACATATTTTTTTAAAAGTAAACCATGCACAATGCCTCATGCGGTCATCCCAGCCCTCAGAAAGCTGAGGTGGGAGGATTGTGGGGACTTTGGAGCCACCTTGGGCCACAGTCAGTTCCGGCTAGCTAGACTAGGGCGAGGAACCTTTCCCAAAAGCAGACACAAAGCGAGGTGCTGGAGATGATGCCCGCTGGCAGAGCACTGCCTGGCATGCAGAAAGCGCTGGTTCCAGCCCCAGCCCCTCAGAAACGGAGGGCGGCAGTGCGCACCTGTCACCCAGCACTGGGTCGGAGAACCAGGAGTCTAAGGCCAGTCTTGGCTAAGGAGTGACTCCGAGGTCAGGGTGGGCCACTGAGAGCCGACTCAAACAAGCAAAACACAACCAAGTATAACCAAGACTCCAGTCAGTTCCCTGATGTTTGGGTTCATCTGGGATTTGTGGGTGAACTCAAAGGATAGGCGGACACAGGCTCAGGTCTGTGTGCACAACCATCTACCTACCAAAGTGCATTAGGACCCCAGGTTCATCTTCTGATCTTACCCCGGGCTATACAGCTCCGATTCTCCTGGACAACACCCATTTTCCTCACTTGAACCGAACAATAACTCAAGGGCCCAGGGACTTATGAGGGAGGGGAACAGAAAACTGTCCAACTGCTCTGCCTCAGGTCACATCCCTCCTCTGTCCAGAACTCTCTATGGCTCACACTTCACTTGGGGTCAAAGTCTTCCTTCTGGTCTGCAAGACCTTCTAAAATCATTCCTATCGGTCCTCTCTGTGGCCTCAGGGCCTTTGCCCTCGCTTCTCCCCTCGATGGTGGACTGGAGATCTTTTCCATCCATCCTTTCGGTCTGTGCTTAAATGCACCAGCCCCTCCCACATAGCTGATGAGCGCCTCCTTCCCAACCTCCCCACCTGCTTCCTGTCTTAGAGATCCCCACCGCATCACTGACATCTATCTGCCCCACCATAGCAAACCCAAGAGAGGGGCTACTTTCTTGTGTTTCCATCGGTGTGGGATCCACAGGCGGCTTCTCCCACCTCAGGGTGATCAGAACAGGTTTCCAGGGGATCGGATTCCAGAGATGGTTATGAACCCGCCCCAGATTTGAGCCTTCTCCCAAACTCTCTCCCTAGCACCAGTGGCCTCGGAAAGCGATCCCCCAGCATCTGTCGCCTGTCCCCCTCCACCGTCTGCCCACCAGCTGGTTCAGTCCCCAGCCCCCTCGCCCCCTCCTGCGTCCAGCCGGTGCAGGGAGAGGCTGAGGCAGGAGACTGAGGGGCTGCCCCCAGCTGTCCCCCCAGCTCTGGCAGCTCCCTCCTCTTCCCAGACAGCTGGGTTCTGGGACCCTGGGCGGGGGAGGGGCTGCGAATTTCTCTCGGCGGGCGAGGGAAGGACGTGAGAGCCGCAGGAGGGTCGGGATGCAGCCCAGCGCTCCGGGGGCCGCCCGCACCGACCCGGGATGCGCTTCCTCCTCCGGGAAGTCCTCGGGGAGCCGGGCACGCCCCCCGCTGCCGCTGCTCGCCAGCCCCCAGCACCTGCCCTCGCCCATCCTGCCCCGAACGGCAGTGTCCGCGGCCGCTCTCTCTACCTGTTGATCTTGTGAGCGAAGGCGCGCCGCTCCGAGGCCGCCATGACGCCCCGCGTCCCGCCGCAGCCTCCCGAGTCTGGGAAGTCGGACTGGGCGGGGCCGGCGCGCGGGTGGGGCGGGGTCTGTGATGGCGGGGGCGTGGCCTGAGCTAGGACCCACCTCAGCCGCGGAGCCGAGCAGAGAGGTGGGGCGGGGCCTTCTCTGGAAGGAGGCGGAGCCTTCTCTGTGATGGGATTGGGCCCGGACGGGGTGGAGCCTTCCCTGGGATGGGGCGGAGCCTTCTCTGGAATGGGGCGGGGCCAGCACTGAGAGTAGCGCTCTAACGCCGGGGATGAGGAGAAGTCTGCTCTCCGACCCGGGACTGGGATAGAGACAGCGCTGAGAGGGCTAGAGCCAGGCTGTGATGGGGGCTGTCGCCGCTCCAGGGTGAGGGCCTGGCCAAGGCTGGAGCGATGGGGAGCCTGTGTGGGTGTGGCTACTGAGGGAAAGTCCTCGATGGGGAGGGACATTGTTGGCGGGCATCGCTAGGATGGGTAGGGAATTGGGAGTTTGTGAAGGCAGAAGCAGGGATGGGCGGGGCCGGCAGTGGAACAGGGGCGGGGCATGGAGGGGAAGAGTCTCCCTTGCAATAGGGTCAAGATGGGGAAACTGAGTCTTCTGTTGGCCTGGGGAGGATAAGACTGAACAGCAATCCTAGTAGGTACCCGCTGATCCCCAGAGACGCTCTGGCTAGAAAACAATGTCAGTGTCACACATGGAGTAGCAATAATTACCAAGTTTTTGCTTACAGCTGTGCAGTAGACGTAGGTAGGAAGGTCTGTCATTTTCCACTATTGGCAAGTGGTAAACTGAACTCTGGAGGTGTGGGGGCTTTTGCTTAGTATACCTTACGAGGGGCTCAAGGGATTCATGCCCATCTCTGGCTGGGGGTAGAGAGGTGATGAGTCCAGCTAGGCCCAGGGGTGTCACTTTAGAAGGAATGACTCAGGAAGCTGGCATTGATCCCTAGGGAGCCAGTCTGGAAACGTCTGTCCACCAGAAGATGTGGCGATGTCTTCATTAATTTGTGGCCTTAAATTTCTTCCCTGTAGCTCCTCTCCCAGCAGTGGTTTTCTAGGGTTTTTCCGTCCTGGCTCTTCTCTGGATATGCCAGCCTTCTTCTGCCTCCACACCTTCTCCTGGGAAGCATCTGCCTTCCCAGCAGCCATAGTCAAAACAGTCCAGGGAGAGGAGGCAGCTGTGTGACACCAGGCACGTCTGCCTCCGACCTTTTGCACGTGCTGTTCTTTTTCCCACTTACGGATGCTAGCATGTGATGTAACTGGACCAGCAGGTCGGAACGGCTTGCCCCAGTGGCCCAGCAAATCTGTATCAGTTTTAAAAGCCACAAAAGGGAAACCTAGATGGAGGGGGCACCCCCTAGAAGTCCATCTGCTCCTCGCCCTGCACTCGGTCTGTGTACACAGCTGTCAGGAGCCCACGCACCTGCCCAGGAGTAGTCCAGCGGCTTTGGCCTGAGAGATGCAGATAACTCCACCCACCACTGTGCTGGGCCCCACCCGGTGTCATTCTGAGGTCCCTGCCTCCTCCTCTCCTCGCAGGCTGGGTAGGAACATGCAACTGGGCCTTCCCTGCTCCTTCTAGTGTGCGTGGTCTTGGGGACACCTGAGTCCCATCACATTCTTGCTTGTGCAGAACCCTCTGTGGCTCCCACCTCACTTGGGTCAAAGTCCGTTCCTGAGCCTCCAGTCCCTGGATAATCCGCCCTGTCACCACCCTGTCCTTATGGCCTTCCTCTTGCCCTCAGTCCAACTGCGCTCCCGCCTCTGTCCTCCTAAATATTCCTTTAAAACACTAGGATGTGGCTCACCCGGGGCCTTCGCCCTGGCGGTGGGTCTTATCCCCCCACCGCCACCCTCAACCCCAGCTGTGAGTACTAGCATGTTCTCATTTCCTCAGGGAAACCCAGGACCTATTTACCTAATGCATCCATGTCAGATTTAAGATTTGGACCCAAGGAGCTTGATGCTCACCCCCCACCCCAAAGAAAGCAGTTGTGTCAAGATCAGCTAGGTTCCAATCCAGACCTGGCTGTGTGGCCTACAGTTCGATTTTTCAACGTCTCTGAGCCTTGGTTTCTCTCTTCTGCTCACTGAGAGCTCCTGGTGAGTCGGGACAAAGCGCAGATATCGGCAGGGGAGCGGAATCCTGGAGCCCTGATTCTCTGGGCTAGCTAATGGGGACCTACCCAGAGCCTGGGGACTCTCGGAGCAGCTTTGGTTTCTGAAAGGGTGATTTCAAAGATCCTTCAACTCCAGATAGTGCCAAGCACCACCCAGGTGCCCGCCAGACCTGATTGTCAAGGCCACACCTCTGCAGGGCATTACCAGGCCTGACTCAGCTGGGCGGGGCAGAGGTGCTCCTGAAGCTGCTCAAATGCAGGAGACTTTGGCCTCCACATGAGGGGGTGTGAGGTGGGGCTGGTAGACCCCTGGGAGAGGAGGCTGTGGAGAGAATACCTCACTCCCCTATGGGGCACGGATGTACGTGGGGCTCAGAGGGGGGCGGGGTGGGGTGGGTCCTGGCAGCTGACTTGCAGGCTAGATCACCGTGTGAGAAATGAGGGCTTGGAGACCATCTCCTGCTGGGTGTGGCAGGAAACACATGTAACCCCAGTGCTTGGGAGGTAGAAGCAGGAGGAACTGGAGTTTAAGGCCAGCCTTGGCTATCTATTGAGGGAGTTTGAAGCCAGCCTGGGCTACATGAGACTCTGTCTCAAAACAGCAGCAAAAATCTTCCCTTCATACTGCTGTACAATGCTGTTCCCTTTTCTTGGAAAGGGAAAGTTCCTGACCTGCCATTTAGTGTTTGTTTATTCCATGAGTTCGTGGTGGGAATCACTGTGGCATTAAAATGTGTCTATGTGGACCTAGGGAGATGGTTAAAGTGCCAAATTCAGGCCGGGTGGTGGTGGGACACGCCTTTAATCCCAGCACTCGAGAGGCAGAGGCAGAGAGATCTCTGTGAGTTCAAGGCCAGCCTGGGCTACAGAGTGAGTTCCAGGACAGGTTCCAAAGCTACACAGAGAAACCCTTTCTAGAAAAACAAACAAATAAACAAACAAACAAAAAAAAAACAACCCGAATTCAGGTCCTAAGCACTAACATGAACACCAGGCATGTGGTGTATGTCTGTAATCCCAGGACTGAGGAAGCAGAAGCAGGGAGGTTCTAGACTAGCCTGGGCTAGATGAGACTGTCTCAGAACAACAGCAAGGGTCTGGGAGATGGCTTGGGGCTCTGAGGACCTGAGTTCAGATCATCTGCACCCAAGAAAAAATCCAGGTGAGTGACACATGCCTTTAACCATAACAGTGGGGAGGCAGAAACAAGAGGAGGCCTGGAGCTCCGTCTCCAGCAAGTCCAGCCGAATCAGTGAGCTCCAGGTACCGGGAGAGACCCTGTCCCAAGAGGGAGGGTGGCTCAGTGGAGAGACCCTGCCCCAAGAGGGAGGGTGGCTCAGTGGAGAGACCCTGTCCCAAAGAGGGAGGGTGGCTCAGTGGAGAGACCTGCCCCAAGAGGGAGGGTGGCTCAGTGGAGAGACCCTGCCCCCAAGAGGGAGGGTGGCTCAGTGGAGAGACCCTGCCCCCAAGAGGGAGGGTGGCTCAGTGGAGAGACCCTGCCCCAAAGAGGGAGGGTGGCTCAGTGGAGAGACCTGCCCCAAGAGGGAGGGTGGCTCAGTGGAGAGACCCTGCCCCAAAGAGGGAGGGTGGCTCAGTGGAGAGACCCTGCCCCAAAGAGGGAGGGTGGCTCAGTGGAGAGACCCTGCCCCAAAGAGGGAGGGTGGCTCAGTGGAGAGACCCCGCCCCCAAGAGGGAGGATGGCTCAGTGGGTAAAAACCCTCGCTTGGCAAGACTGAAAACCCAAGTTCAGTCCCCCTCCAGGCTCAGAAGAAAAAACTTTAAATTAAATGGAGAGTGATGGAGGAAGATGTCTGATGTTGATCTCTGGCCTCCACAAGTACACACATGTACTCACACACAGGAGCACACACATGACCAGGCAAACACACATGTAACACATGCAGATTTTCTTTAAAGATTTATTATCTATGTGGGGGTTTGAGTGTGTGAGTATCATGTGTGAGCAAGAGCCGGTGAAGTTAGAAGAGGTCATGGATCCCATAGAGCTAGAGTCCAGGCGATCGGGAGCCGCCTGGTGTGGGTGCCGGTCCTCTGTAAGAGCAGTGGGTGCTCTCCATGCTCCCCAAATCTACACAGTTGTTGTAATCTCTCTTTGGATGCTTGGCTTTTGCAGCTGTCTCTAGATAAGGCATGCCTTCTGCCGGAAGTGATGTTTCCACACCTATTCCTTTTAAACACGGTCATGAAAAAATGGATGTGTACTTCAGAGGTACAGCCCTGCCTAGAATTCACCAGTGAGCGCTGGGGTGTGGCTCAGTGGTGTGCACCCACCAGACATGTGTAAGACCCTGGCACCCATTCCTAGCACCATGAAAATAAAAATTTAGAAAGTATGTAAGGCCAGCTGGTGATGATGAACACCTTTAATCCAGAACTCGGGAGGCAGAGGCAGGCTGATCTCTTGAGTTCGAGGCCAGTGTGCTCTATGAAGTGAGTTCCAGGACAGCCAGGGCTGTTACATAGAGAAACCCTGTCTTGAAAAACCAAGAAAAAAAAAAAAAGAAAGAAAATGACAAATTAATGAGTGACTGAGTGAATGAATGAGCAAATGGATGAATGAACATATACCTGAGTGAATGAATGAGTGAGTGACTGGATGAGTGAATGAGTTCATTAATGAATGAATTAATATACACCTGAGTGGATGATGAGTTAGTGAATGGATGAGTGAATGAGTGCATGAATGAGTGAGTGACTGACTGAATGAATGTGTGAGTGAATTAATGAATCAGTGGGTGACTGAGTGCATGAATGTGTAAATGAATGAATACAGCTTCCAGAGTGGTAACAATCTCAAATGCAGAGATTTTTTTATTCCTTTTCCAGGGTGACCACAGGTGGCCTGGGTCCTGTTTGGGCCTCAGTATCCTCTTTGGTAAGCTGTGTTCAGGGAAACCCCAGGCCTCTGCCCAAAGGGCCACAACAGGGCCAGTAAGGAATGCCACCCCAACATAAGATTGTTTTCTCTGTTCCTTCCGGAGCTGGGAAAGGAAGCCAAAGCCAATCAGGGTGTCCAGGCCTGCCTTCAGGACTTGATGTCACAAAGAGATCGTGGGGCAGGTCCCAGGCTTCCTGTTTTTCTTGGAACAGATTGTCTAGTTACCGGATGCTCGGCTGTCTCTGGTGCTGTAGCCTGTGGCACTCTGGAACTCACTGCTTAAAAGTGTTGTTTTGTTTTTTTTGTTTCTTTTCTGGATTTTCAAGACAGGGTTTCTCTGTGTGGCCCTGGCTGCCCTGGAACTCGTTCTGTAGATCAGGCTGGCCTAGAACTCGAAGATGTACTTGCCTCTGCCTTCTAAGTGCTGGGATTAAAGGCGTGTGCCACCACTGCCTGACAAAAGTTTTTTTCATTACTGAAAATGTACTAAGCAAGTACCCTGCTACTGAGCTACAAGCATCTACTAACGAGCTACAGCCCCAAACACTCTTCCACGGAATATATATATGTAATAAACACATATGTATATATCACATGTATTATATATTATGTCATATATATTATGCATATATATGGTGTGTGCATGCAAATGGATATTTGTAACACACAATCACACACATGAGTGTTACCCAGGTGTGGTGGCATTAAGTAGAGGCAGGAGGATCAGAATTCCATCTGGGCTGCATGAGACCCTGTCTCCAAAAACTGAAACAAAATCGGGTCACGGTGGCGCACACCTTTAATCCCAGCACTCGGGAGGCAGAGGCAGGCAGATCTCTGTGAGTTCAAGGCTAGCCTGGTCTACAGAGTGAGTTCCAGGACAACCAGAGTTACATAGTGAGACCTCATGTGGTAGTGTGAATGTAATTTAGCCCCTAGTAGCTCGCAGGGAGGGGCACTATTAGGAGGTGGCTTTGTTGGAGTAGGTGAGGCCTTGTTGGAGGAATCTGTCACTGTGGAGGTCTCACACTTAAAAGCTCACTTAAGCCTGCCCCAGTTAAATGTTTTCCTTTATAAGAGTTTCTGTGGTCATGGTGTCTCTTCACAGCAATAGAAACCCTAACTAAGACACTCCATCTTGAAAAATAAAACAAACAAATAAACGAACAACCCAAACAATGAAACAACAGCCCATGAGATGATTCCACAGGTAAAGGCATTTGTGCCTAAGACTAGTGACTTAGCCGGGCAATGGTAAGACACTCCTTTAAGCCCAGGCGGACCTCTGAGTTCAAGGCCAGCCTGATTTACAAAGCAAGTTACAGGACAGCCAGGGCTACATGGAGAAACCCTGTCCCCCCAAAAACTGGAAACTCATATAAAGGTGGAAGGGGGCAACCAATAATCAACTCCATGAACCTGTTCCAACCTCCACACACGTGTCATGGCAAGTGCATGCACACACATTCATCACACACTCATCACGTCTATCAACATCACTCACATCACACACACATAATGATTTGATTTGATTTGATGTGTGTTTTGCATGCATGCATGCATGTATGTGCACCACATGCATGCAGGGCCCTTGGAAGCCAGAAGAGGGTGTTGGATCCCCAAGACCTGGAGTTAGAGGTGGTTGTGAACTGCTATGTGGGTGCTGAGAACCAGACCTAGGTCCTCTGGAAGAGCAGCCAGTGCTCTTAGCTGCGGAGCCAGCTCTCCAGCCCCCAAATGACAAATTTTAAAACTATAATTTTCCTTCCTCTTCCTCCCTGTGCTGGGTAGTTTTTTGTCAACTCAAGACAAGCTAGGGTCATCTGGGAAGAGAGAACCTCAACTGAGAAAATGCCTCCTTTCGATAGGCTTGTGCAAGTCTGTGGCGATATTTTCTTGCTTGATTATTGGTGTGAGTGGGTCCAGCCCACTGTGGATGGTGCCATCTTGGCCTGCTAGTCCTAGGGTGTATAGAGAGGCAGGCTAAGCAAGCCACAGGAACAGGCTAATGTCTAAGTCACTGTTCTATTGCTGGGAAGAGACACCAAGACTAAGGCAACTCTTATAAAAGAAAGCATTTAATTGCGGCTGGCTTACAGTTTCAGAGGTTTGGTCCATTATTTAGCATCATGGTGGGCAGCATGGCAGCACACATTATTAGGAACCAGGTCTGCCCCCAGCCTGCCTTCAGCAGCTCAGCACCAGCAGCCACAGCATCACTGTCCGCCAAATGTGGCATATTTGATCCCCGCCATCTGTCTTTCACTCTTGATCTCTGTTTCTCTGCTTCTCTCTCTCTCTCTCTTCTCTCTCTCTCTCTCTCTCTCTCTCTCTCTCTCTCTCTCTCTCTCTCTCTCTCTCTCTGTGTGTGTGTGTGTGTGTGTGTGTTTCTGTCTCTTTCTCTTGTCCCTGCTCCAAGGTGGCCTTCCCCTTCCCCCATCCCCCAAACCAATTTCATGAGTGAGATCTGCTGCATGGTGTGATCTTTGTGGCATTCCTTGACCAGGGTGTTCTTCTGCAGAAACCCTAACACTGGTGTCGAGACTTGGTAGAATATCCTGGCGCCTGCATGCTCCCTGCTTGGGTATCTAAGCTGTGCTAGAACCCCGTCCCCTTATCTCCAGTACACCTGCAACAGACTCACCTCTGGCTCCATGATTGCTGGGCATACATCCAACAGAGGCAATTGGTAACTTTTCCCTTTGGTTGGAGTAAATGTTTCCCTGGATCGGGGGAGTTAACCATTGAGCATCCAGCAGCCCTCTGATTTTCTTGCTGGTGGAGGTATCTCCAGCCATGGTCTTTAAGGCTATGTTGACCCTTTTCACTGACCCACCTCTTTTCCCTCGGATGAAGCTTCATTTCTGAACTCAGTTTTTGCCCCTGGCTCCATTGGAAAGTCCTGGTTCCAGGCTCTGCGTCTGCTCAGGCTTTCAGCCCTGACCCATCATTGGGTATCGATCCATTGAACAGCTTGTGTCTTCGTCTTTGGGTTCCCGAGTCCTGAGGATGCCTTGGACTTCAAGCCTTGGACCTTCCCTTCTTCCTCACCCGTGGGAACGGAGTAGCCTCTCTACCTGGCACCCGACCTGAAGGACCCCAACTTTATTTCCTTTTATACCGCAAGCGATCAGGGGTGCACCAGGTGGGGGTGGGGACAGAAAACGGTTCCCATTCCTTATGTCCCTTCCCTCTCCCCTGTCCATTCTTGTCTGATCTCCCTGACACACTGTGTAAATGTCCTGTCTTTAAGTTACTGCCCATGAATCTGTAAGTTTGTTGCAAAGAGGGACCCAGAGCCGACCAAGCAGGACCCGCGAAAAGCAAAGGAAGGAGCGGGCCAGCGACAGGTTCACACACGGGCCAGCGGCAGGTTCACACACGGTTCACACACGGGCCAGTGGCAGGTTCACACACGGTTCACACACGGGCCAGCGGCAGGTTCACACACAGCGCCGATCTCCACGCAGCGCCCACCCTGAACCACGCTGGAGCTAAGGTATGTGCTAATCATTTGCTTGTGAATTTGATTCAAATCTTGGAGTCTGCCTCTTCCTCGGCTGCTTCTCTCTGACCTGCTGTGCCCTCCAGATGGGCACCCATGTGCTCCTCAGTTCCTGGTTGTTCCTTAGCCGCTCCTCTGCTTGTCCTGTGCCGTAAGTGTCTCTGTCTTCTGGAGCCAGCTTCTCTGCCCTCAGTGTTCTCGCCATGTGGACAGCCTCCTCTCTAGGCTCTGGTACGGTTCTCTCTACTAAAGACACTGGCTCCTTCCCCGTGAGCTCTCCTGGCGGTCTCTGGCTCTAGTCTAGTCCTGCAGCTTCAGATCTCAGCTCCCTCTTGGAGCTCATAGGAACCCAGGCGCATGGTGTTCCATCCTGAGACCCTCTCGCTCGTCCTCCATGGACTCAGATGTTGTTACTAGTTTGGCCTCAGTACAGAACAACGGCCAAATAATTGGCACATTTGATTTACAAATTCTCGAAGATTGTAACAACCTCTGCCACCACACAAATGATCCCAAAGTCTCTTGTCTTTAAGGTTCTACAACTTCCCACTCTTAAATTTTTTTTTTTTTTATTTCTGTGCACTCTGCTCTTTAAAAAAAAATCTCGGGCTTGAGAGATGACTCAGTGGTTAAGAGCACTGACTGCTCTTCCAGAGGTCCTGAGTTCAATTCCAGCAACACATGGTGGCTCACAACCATCTGTAATGAGATCTGGCGCCCTCTTCTGTATACATAATAAATTTAAAAAAAAAAAAATCTCTTAAGATTGTGCTGAGCCAGGCATCGGTGGCGCACACCTTTAATCCCAGCACTCGGGAGGCAGAGCCAGGCAGATCTCTGTGAGTTCTAGGCCAGCCTGGACTACAAAGCAAGATCCAGGCAGGCACCAAAACTACATACACAGAGAAACCCTGTCTTGAAAAACCAAGAAGACAAAAAAAAAAAAAAAAAAAAAAAAAGGCTGGAGAAATGGCTTAGAGGTTAAAGGCACCAACTGCTCTTCCAGAGGTCCTGAGTTCAATTCCCAGCAACCACATGGTGACTCAAAGCCACCTCTAATGAGATCTGGTGCCCTCTTCTGGCCCGCACACATATGTGCAGGGAGAATACTATATACATAATTAATAAAAATTAAAAAAAGATTATGCTGTAAATCTCAGGATTTTCAAATTCATTAGGTATGGTTTAAAATCTGTAACAGAAGTTGGCTTTAAATATATAACAGAAGACTTATAATTAAAATCTATACACAGGTAATCTGAGTATTATATATGATTCAACTCTTGCTTAGGATATATATGTGCGTGTATGTAAGTTGGAGTCAACTCTATACGTGCACATGTGTATGTAACTCGGATTCAACTTTCATTTAAAAAAATAGACCTCCTCAGCAAACAAATGTTTTTAAATAGCAACCATGTGGCTCTCCTCCATCTTGGCCAAGGGACCTGATGAAGATGTAAGCAGCCACATGGCTGGAAGCCATCTTTACTAAGGTTAATGAGTACATACCATGTGACTTCACCACCATCTTTAGAGGACCACGATGCATAGAGCAAGACCTGTCAGCTTCCTAGTCCCAGTGAGCCCTCTGGAGAAGCAGCAAGTCTCAGGTATTTGGGACTGGTATGGATCTTTGTATGATGATAAAAATCTAAGGACATATTTGCTGCAACATACTATATGTGTGATTCAACTCTGGTTTAGAATATGCTGTATATGATGGTAAAAATTTACGGTTCTAAAGGTCTACTCAGATTAACAAAAGCTGACTTCGAGATTTTACACCTAACTGCTTATCTGCTAACTGTTCAACACCTACTAGAGAATTTAAATAAGTAACAACATATGCTTGATAAATAAGATACATTTGATAATCAAGATTTATCAGTTCCTAAGGTCTACTCGGATTCATAGTAACGTCTGTCTAGCTTCTTTGTCTTTGCTCACTTTAACCTTTAGCCACTTGTATAAAACTAAGCAATACAAAAAACTGCAGGATTCTATAATGGTGCACTATAAAAAGATCAATAAAATCGCCAGTCTCCTTATTGACTGTCTCTATGACTAAAAGCTTTATTTTGATATTAGAAAATCTTCAATTAAAAATTGTTATTTTTAAGGCTAAACCTAACAGGGATAGAATGTAAAGTCCTGGTCTCATAAAACGACTAACTTATTGTAAACTGTTAAGGATAATTAAGACATGCAAGTTAATAGTCACCTTACAGATGACCAGCTTCTTTAGTATGTCCAGAACTGCACTTGCAGTCATGCTAAGTACTAAAGTAATAATTATAGGAGCATGTTTTATTTAGCCGCCTGTATATATTTGCAAAGTTAAACAAGCAAGTTTGTTTGGTTTAGACATACTTAGTACATGGCCTTCAAACTCTTCAGAGATCTGCTGAATATGGCATTTAATGTGTTTAATTAAAAGAAGAGGGCTTTTCATGGTAACGAGACATGCCAGCTCCTGGCAGCACCCCTAATCTCCCCCAAATAAGATGATGAGGTACAGAAGCTGGAGCCTGCTTTAAATGTGGGAAAGCCGGCCACTGGATGAAAATCTGCTCTTCACCTCGCCGGCGGTCAGACCCTGTCCAAACTGTGGTCAAGCAGGCCACTGGGGAGTTGATGGCCCTGCTTTGCCTAGACAAGGTCAGCTGGTCCCCTCAAGGCCCTGCTCCACAGGAAAGTCCATTGGACATTTGGGGCCTGGTGGCCGAAGACTGACCCTGCGACCTCGGCCCCCAAGGACCACGGAGGAACCTAGGGTGACTGTCCAGGTAGCCGGTAAGTCTGTCATTTTAATAGATTTTGGGTCTGTTTGATCTGCACTTCCTACTTACTCCGGTGAAATTTATCCTTCCCAGGTCCCTGATGGTGTTGATGATTAGGCTGGTGATGGCTTTGTCAGTTTGGCAACAGCAACCAAGGCTTCTGCTGCCGCCTCAGCTCTCTTCATGTGTAAAACTCAAGCTTCAGGCCTCACTTTCCTAGGCCTCCAGCTGAGAAAGACGGTTACCTTGCTACCAGACCCCCCCCAAAAAAAAGAGAGAGATAACCTCACAAAATAGATTTCAGTGTGACTTTTTACTATTCCTTTGTTTAAAGGAACTCACTTTACAATGAGTGTTCTCAGTAATCACCACCTGTGTCTCACGGTGAATAACTGGATAGAAAAAAGGGATACATTTTATGTAAGGTCTGAAGAGATGAAAACTTAAGTTGTGAGGATCTAAGAAAATGTTTTAAGATATGTAAATGCAAGTTAGTAAGGTCTAAGAAAGTGTCTTAAGATATGTAAATGCCACTTGTAAAGGTGTAAGAAAGTGACTTAAGATATTTGTAAAAATGAAAAGTGTTGGAGCCGGGCGGTGGTGGCGCACACCTTTAATCCCAGCACTCGGGAGGCAGAGGCAGGCGGATCTCTGTGAGTTCGAGGCCAGAGTGGTCTACAGAGTTCCAGGACAGCCAGGACTACACAGAGAAACCCTGTCTCAACCCCCGCCCCAAAAGTTTCCGATTTCTTCCCCTCTGTATGCTATTGTTATATGAAGACTTTAAAAGTTGAGAGTTGTAACATTGATCAATGGAGTTCTGATAAGCTAATAATCCAGCTCTGGTGAGCACTGTCTATTATTACCATAGCCACAAGCTCAAGATTTTAAATTTCCTCTGGTTGTCTTCTAAGTATAGACTTTAAAATGCTCCTCATTGTGCTGAAAACATCTGTTCAATCTATATATCCAGCTCTCTGGAAAGTGTGTTAATACTTTAACCCATAATAATTTTTGGTCCCCAAGCTTCTACTATGACTCAAAGGCATGAGTCTATTGCCTTTTCTACAATGCAGATTTCAGCACAGATTACAAACAATGGTAATGCTAACATATCTAAGACATCTCTCTTTGTAAACTTAAAAAAATTCTTGTACGCTTCAGGAAATCAATTTGGATCCACCTCTCACAGGCCGACGGGACTCCAGTTAAGTATTGTCTGTCAATCAACAACCTGTTCCTCACCTGCCAATTCTGCCTATTCCTGAGGGTGAAACCTCTCCCTCTTCCCTGGCCTTGGGGCTCCCCTTCCCCAACTACCAGGACCATATGCCTAAAAGTTTCAAATGTACACCTAAGAAAAAAAAATTCTCCCTCAACTCCTTAACTTGACTTTCTGTACAACCTACCAGCTCCAGGTCCCTCAAAATCTACATTCAGGACAGCTTCAAAGTGGCTAGCCCAAGGTGGCCCAGCCTCACAGACTGCTCCAACTGCTACCTGCAAGTCCCCAGCCCCTGATGGTCCCACAGAGCCTGGACAGCGACTGAAAAAACAGCCTGCTTTTCCAGGACTTGGCCAGCATCCCAGCTTTCTTGGGTCCCCAAAGATGTCAATGCTCCCAGACAGCAGGAAGCAGTCTAAAGGGCGTGGTGCCCCTGTTCCTCACCCCAGGGAGGAATGTTAGGAACCAGGTCTCCCCCAGCCCACCTTCAGAAGGAATTTGAGGAAAAAAGAGTGTATTTCGTATTATAACTCCCAAGTCACAGTCTGGCACTTAGTGAGCCAGGGCAGGAATTCAAGGCAGGAGCCAAGAGGCAGGAACCGAAGCAGAGGCCCTGGAGGACGACGGTCACTGGCTGTGGTTGTGCAAATTAGAATGACCCCCACAGGCTCATGCATTTGAACGCTTAGTCATTAGGGAGGCGCTCACTAGATGAGAAGCATTAGGAGGCATGGTCTTGTAGGAAGTCTGTCAGTGGAGGTGGGCTTTGAGGTTTTAAAGTCCAAGCCAGACCCAACCTCTCCCTCTCTCTCTCTCTTTCTCTGCCTCAGGATGTAGCTCTTAGATACTTCTCCAGTTCCATGTGTGTTAGAGTTTCTTTGGAAGAGTACCTTGGCGGTCGAGGCCAAGGAATGCTGCAGAAATCCCATCTCACAACAGATCTCGTTCAAGAGATTTATTTGGGGGGGGGGGCTGAAAGGCTGCCTCAGAGTGGGGACAAGGGAGAGAGACAGATAGAGAGGGAGAAATACAGAGAAACAGAGTGAGAGACAGACAGAGCAAGAGAGCGGATCGTGATGACAGGACCTTTTAAATGGCGTGCATGTCGCAGTTGGCCGCTGGTGGTGACATGGCTGCTGGCGTTGAGTCACTGAAGGTGGGCTGGGGGACACCTGGTTCCCAATACTCCTCCCTTTTTTTTTTTTTTTTTTTTTTTTTTTTAAGATTTATTTATTATGTATACAGAAGAGAGCGCCAGATCTCATTACAGATGGTTGTGAGCCACCATGTGGGTGCTGGGAATTGAACTCAAGACCTCTGGAAGAGCAGTCGATACTCTTAACCTCTGAGCCATCTCTCCAGCCCCCTTTTGTTTTTTTATAAAAGGTAAGGAGATAGGAAGGGGTGGGGTGGGACAGGAATGGAGGCACCACACTCCTTAGACTGCTTCCTATTGTCTGGGGGCATCGACATCTTTGGGGACCCAAGAGAGCTGGGATGCTGGCCAAGTCTTTGCCATTGCAATGGAGAGCAAACTAGGACTCACCCTTTTTATTCTTCTTTGCACAGTGAAAAAAATCCTGAGCCCGGTCCCTCTGATCCTCTGGGCTTTCTCATTATTTTCTCAGAAGACCCCTCTGCCTCTGCACGCCCCATGCAGATACCTACAGACCTCCATTTCCGAATCTGCTTTCTTTTTATGTGTGTTTGATTATTTGTGTATGTGGGGGTGGGTGTGCACATATGCGTGTGCCATGGCATGTGTGTGGAGATCAGAGAACAACTTGTGGGTGGTTCTCTCCTTCTGTTCTGTGGGTCCTGGGGATCGAGCTCAGGCCGCCAGGCTTGGTGGTAAGTGCCTTCACCCACTAAAACCACCTCACTGGCCCCACCCCTCTACTTCCTTGGAGCCTAAGTCACATGGCATGACTTGCTCCCTTCTTGCCACTCACCTTTCCCAGAGGCTGCTGGGATTTCGGCTTGTCCATCCATGTGCTTTTCTCTTGAACTCTAATAAAATTGTCTCCCAGCTAGCCACTGCCCTGCACCCGGCCAGAAAACCCCCGGTCTGTGAACGTAACCACAGTAGAAATAGCAGCTTTATTCATTATTGCCAATGACTTGAAGTGGCCAATTGTGTGTCCAGGAGTGAAGGTTGAGCCAGGGTCTGTCCGTACCATGGAATATTCTTCAGGAAGACAAATAGAACTACTTATTGCTATGGGCAACAGCTAGTCGATCTTAAAGACATTATTGCTGCTTCAGAAAGCTAGATGCAAAAGGAGCCAGAGAGCTGGTTCACTGTTAAAGGCACTTGTCGCCAAGCCCGATGACCAGATTTGATCCCCAGGTTTCAGATGGTGGGAGCAAAGAACTGACTCCTGAAAGTTGTCCTCTGACCCATGAATCTGCGCTGTGCTCACCGTACACACGTCATGGCCGGTGTGCCGGTCCACACACAAATAACACCAATAAGTAGCATGTATTAAAATTGAAACAAAAACTTGTTATGAGGCTTGGTGAGAGTCCTGGTTCTGACCAGTCATCAGGGTGCTTGTTATCAGTTATCAGCTGTGGAGAGACAGGCTTGCAGGGCAGCAGCCCATGACGTGACTGTAATGGTTACTACTGTTTGCTGAGTGGTTCCCAGGTGCCAAGAGCGTCGAAGAACGCCTTAGAATCCACAGAAGTCGGCCCTGAGGAAGCTGCCACCAAGAGTCCACACTGCAGGAGGGGAAGCTGAGGAGGGTCGTGCAAGGCCAAGGGGCTGACCTTAGAAACGTCAGCCCCCCTCAGTCTCGGAAGGCTGAGACAGGAGGATCAAGCACTCAAGGCCAGCCTGGGCTACATAGTGAGTTCCAGGCTAGCCTGGGTTACATAGTGAGTTATAGACCAGCCTGGCTATACATGCCTCAAAAACAAAGTCAGTAGACCTGACCACCTGAGTTTGGTCCCTGGGACCCACATGGTGGAAGGAGAGAACCACCCTCCACAATAAAGAACTAAAATGTTAAAAATTAAAGATTGAAATGACATTGTGCCCAAATGAAGCACTTGGGTGTTTTTCATCCTTATTTCCTATAATACTCAATATAAAACTGTTTCCACGTGGTCACTTTGAGCTGTAAGTCACCCAGGTTTCTTTAATTCTCAGAGAGGATGTGTGGTGACTATAGTATTACTATGCCATTTTGTTATTTAAATGCACTTTTTAGCCCGGCTCATTTAAAAATACATTTTGTTCTCTCTCTCTCTCTCTCTCTCTCTCTCTCTCTCTCTCTCTCTCTCTCTCTCTCTCTCTCCTCCCATCCCTCCCTCTCTCCCTTCCTTCTTTCATTTCTTTCTTTGGTTTTTTTATTTTTCAAGATAGGGTTTCTCTGTGTAGCACTGGCTGTCCTGGAACTCGCTCTGTAGACCAGGCTGGCCTCGAATTCACAGAGATCCACCTGCCTCTGCCTCCTGAGTGCTGGGATTATGCAGCTGGAGATAGACCCAGGTTCTGGTATGCTGGCCAGCACTCGACCACCAGGCCAGGCCCCCAGACCACCTTCTCACTTGGTACATTCTGAACCCGGAGCTCAGCAAATCAACTAGACTGGCTGCTAGGGAGCTCCAGGGATCCCCTGACTCTTGAGATCCCAGGCATGTGCCACTGCGCCCGGCTTTTGACGTGGGCTCTGAGGCTCCAAACTCAGGTCTGCGTTCGTGTGTGTGTGTGTGTGTGTGTGTGTGTGTGTGTGTGTGTTAGACACTCAGCCCACGAGTCACTGCCGCAGCTGCTGGGCCCTTGGTCCTTTTAGAAGGCTCTTGCTGTGTAACCAGACTGGCTGGGAACTCAACATCCTCCTGCCTCTTACCTCCTGAGTGCTGGTGTCACAGGTGCCACCACACCTGGCCTCCACTATTTGTATAAGATATTATTTATTTAATTATGTGTTTATGTTACATGTATACATGTTCCTGTGTGTGTGTGCACATACGTGCATGCAGACACTTGTTTGTGGAGGCCAGAGGTCAACATTGTTTGTCTGTGTGTGTGTGTGTGTGTGTGTGTGTGTGTGTGTATGTGTGAATGTGTGTATGTGTGAGTGTGTGTGTGAGTATATGTGTGTGTGAATGTGTGAGAGTGTGTATGTGTGTGAGTGCGTGTGAGTATATGTTTGTATGTGTGAGTGTGTATGTGTGAGTGTGTATGTGTATGAGTGTTTGAGTGTGTGTATGAGTGACAGCATGTATGTGTTTGTGAGTAAATGTGTGTATGTGTAAGAGTGTGTGTGTAACTGTGTATATGTGTAACTGTGTACATGTGAGTGTGTGTTTGGATGTGTGTATGTGGGTGTATGTATGAGTATGTATGTGACTGTGTGTGTGCATGCATGTGTGTATGTGTGTGGTCAGCCAGCCCGGGGATCCTCCTGCTTTGATTCCCTGTGCTTACATTACAGGCACGCGCTGCTTTACCCCCCGGCTTTTTTTTTTTTTTTTATGGAGGTGCTGGAGATGAAACTCAGGTTCTCATGTTCGCAGCAAGCACTTTGTTACAGACTGAGTCATCTCCCTGGCACGTGGCTTGTGGTGTTGATTGCTGGGAGTGAACCCAGGTCTCCCAAATGCCAACCCAGCGCTCTACAGCCAAGCCACACACCTGCTCCTCACTGGGGCTTCTAGGCTGGGACTCAGCCCAGGGTCCGGCAGTCTGCCTTCCCGCCTCACACTCTATAGTGCACACTCCACAGGAGCCCCCGCCTCACACTCTATAGTGCACACTCCACAGGAGCCCCTGCCTCACACTCTATAGTGCACACTCCACAGGAGCCCCTGCCTCACACTCTATAGTGAACATTCCACAGGATCGCCTTCCCGCCTCACACTCTATAGTGCACACTCCACAGGAGCCTTCCCGCCTCACACTCTATAGTGCACACTCCACAGGAGCCTTCCCGCCTCACACTCTATAGTGCACACTCCACAGGAGCGCCTTCCCGCCTCACACTCTATAGTGCACACTCCACAGGAGCCCCTGCCTCACACTCTATAGTGCACACTCCACAGGAGCCCCTGCCTCACACTCTATAGTGCACACTCCACAGGAGCCCCTGCCTCACACTCTATAGTGCACACTCCACAGGAGCCCCTGCCTCACACTCTATAGTGCACACTCCACAGGAGCCCCCGCCTCACACTCTTTAGTGCACACTCCACAGGAGCCCCTGCCTCACACTCTATAGTGCACACTCCACAGGAACCCCCGCCTCACACTCTATAGTGCACACTCCTCAGGAGTCCCCGCCTCACACTCTATAGTGCACATTCCACAGGAGCGCCTTCCCGCCTCACACTCTATAGTGCACACTCCACAGGAGCGCCTGCCTCACACTCTATAGTGCACACTCCACAGGAGTCCCTTCCTGCCTCACACTCTATAGTGCACACTCCACAGGAGCCCCTGCCTCACACTCTATAGTGCACACTCCACAGGAGCCCCTGCCTCACACTCTATAGTGCACACTCCACAGGAGCCCCTGCCTCACACTCTATAGTGAACATTCCACAGGATCGCCTTCCCGCCTCACACTCTATAGTGCACACTCCACAGGAGCCCCTGCCTCACACTCTATAGTGCACACTCCACAGGAACCTTCCCGCCTCACACTCTATAGTGCACACTCCACAGGAGCCCCTGCCTCACACTCTATAGATATACATCTCCCCCGCGAGAGCTCCTTCCTAGCCTCCCTACTCCATTTTATTGGAGTTTGATGTAAGTGAGTCCATTTTTTTCAAATACCTGTTTGTTTTGGGGACACAGTTTCTCTGTGTCCACCAGGCTTGCTTCAAATCTTTGTTGATCTGAAGTGCTTGGTGACAGGCAGGATTGCAGGCATGCGGGATTGCAGGCATGCATTACCAGCCAGCCAGGGATGCATGCCCTTTTCATACTAGCGACTTCCCCAGAGGCTGCCTCCAGGGAAGGAGGGAGACTCCAGGCCACCTCAGCACCTGGCTTGTTGCTAACCACCCTGAGAAATTCTTCCATTGACCTTCCCGCTTCCCTTCAAAGGAGAGCCCCAGCACAGGGCGGATGGACACCAGCAAGGAAAATTCCTCTGCTGGCCCGGTTGTTTTCTTTGACCCCCCACCCCCTCCCAGAGGATTTGGCTAAGTTTCAGGTCAGAACTGGTTTTGCTTCCTCAAATGAGCTCCTACTCGCTCGGTCTAGGATGTGATCCCATTCCCATGATGCTCCCTGCCAGGCTCAGCAGGTGCACCCAGCTGAGAGGGCTGCTGGGAAACCCTCCTAAGAATGCAGAGACCGAAGGGCTGGCCCAGCGGCTCAAACCTGTTACCTAAGCATTTAGAGGCCGGAGGGTTAAAAGTTCAAGACCGTCTTGGAATCAGAGCAAGAGTTTTCTCAAATAAACAAACAGCTGGAGATGTGGCTCAGTGGGTAGAGCTGCAGGATGGGCAGAGAGAGAAACAGAGATAGATTTCTCAAAGATCCTTTTAGCCTTAGACAGATGGCCAATCCTTCATGTCTCCTCTGGGAAGAAGGGGTCAAGATAGCACCAAGCTCACTGTGACAGCAAGTCCCCTGGAACGCTTAAGAAAATGTCACATGAATCCCGTGATCACGAATAGTCACTGTTTACTGGTAAAAGTGTGTAAGCATGGATTGACACACAAAAAGTCCTCAGGCTAATGACTGGTGACTGTGTTAGTGTCTGTCACCGTGACAAAACATCTGACGTAATCAACTTGAAGAGAAAAGGTGCCGGGCAGAGGTGGCACACGCCTTTAATCCCAGCACTCGGGAGGCAGAGGCAGTAGGATCTCTGTAAGTTCGAGGCCACTACAGAGGGAGTTCCAGGACAGCCAGGGCTACACAAAGAAACCTTGTCTCAAAACAACAACAACAACAACAACAACAAAAAGCAAAACAAAAAAGCAAGACTTTAAGGTAAAGGCTGGAGAGATGCTCAGTGGTTAAGATCAATATTTGCTCTTATAGAGGACCTGGCTTTGGTTCCTAGTACCCAATGATGGCTCACAATAGTTCATAACCCAATTCCAAGGGATCTGATTGCCTTTCTGACCTCCAAGGCACCAGGCACACATAGAGTACACAGACATACATACAGACAAACATTTGTACATGTAAAATAAAATTAATCTTAAAATAAAAAAGCCGATGGGCAGTGGCGGTGTGCACTTTTCATCCCAGCACTAGGGAGAGACAGGTGGATCTCTGTGAGTTCAAGGCCAGCCTGTTTCCAGGACAGCCAGGGCTACACAGTGAGACCCTGTCTCAAAAAACAAAAAACAAAACAAAACAAACAAACAAACAAACAAAGCCATCAGAGCCGCCTATCACCAAATCTTCTTAGTTCTCACTCTTCATCAAGGAAACTTCTCTTTGCAGCAGATGGAGACCGCTAAGAACAAACAATCATAACTCAGCGTTGAGGATCCCAGCCCCAACGGATAGTTACAAAGCATCCTGTGTCTAAGGCTGAGGAAACATTTCAGAAGAGGACACATAAAGATTGGAAGAGCCAGAGGATCAGGGACTTTGCTGTGAGACTGTCTTCTAGAAATATCAGAAGCTGCACTCATAATGCATCACCAACCAAATGTGAACTAGACGAGGACAACACCAATGGACATCGCAAAGCGGACAGAGAAAAGCCCACAAGACCTCGACCCTACACAAAGAACTTCAGTCACCTGAAGAATTCCGAGAGGAGAATAGTCTCCCCAGGGAAGAGAATGCCATTTGGTTACCCAGCTCCAAGTGGCCGGCCCTGAAAACATACACACAAGTAATAGTATACAGACGACAGGTGTTCTGAGGAGTGTATATACACATGCATGTATGTGTACAACAATAATTAATGAAAAGAGAGGCCATGGATTTGAAAGAGAGCAGGGAGGGGTCCATGGGAGGATGTGGAGGGAGGAAAGGGAGAAATGTAATTATATTATAATCTCAAAAATAAAAGAAAACTCAGGGCAGTGGTGGCACACACCTTCAATACCAGCACTTGGGAGGAAGAGGCAGGTAGATCTCAGGGTTTGAGGCTAGCCTAATCTACATAGTGAGTTCCAGGACAGCCAGGGTTACATAGAGAAATCTGTCTCAAAAATAAAAAAATAAATTAATTAATAAAGAGATAAATAAAGGAAGGAAGGAAAGAAAACAAAAGGAGCAAACAAAGAAAGCATCCAAGGCCATCCTGGGCTCCCGGCCAGCTGGAGCCAGGGCTGCGGGAGACTGCACAGCGTTGGTTCCACATGCCCTCAGCAGAGAACTAAGGCCAGAGTTAATAAGCCAGAGTTTCAAAGTCATCCTCGGCTACATGGAGTCTGAGGACAGCCTGGGCTACAAGAGATCTGTCTTAAAGAGAAGGGAGAGGGGAGAAGCCGAGAGGAAGAGGACGGTGGGGCGGGAGGAGAGGAGAAGACGGGGGAGGGGCGTAAGTGGGGACAGGGAGCCCTCAGCCAACGTGTGCCAGCGCGACACGGCACAAGACAGTGTGTGAGACACTGCTGACCCGTGCACCGGGACAAGGGGACAGTTCCGAGGGCCTTGCCCAGACGGGAAGGAAGCATGGGCACCCTAAGGATGTGGGAGCGGAGGCGTCAACTGTTTTCTATGGCAGCAGCGCCCCCTAGCGGCCCCCAGAGGAGAGCTCCAGCATTCCACGCGGACCGGCTCCATCAGGCCAGTGTGATTTCGCAGTTCAAGGAAATCGTCCATTGAGCTCAAAATTCTGCAGATTCAGCAGCGATCAACGGCTCAGAATTCTTTGTGGAAGAGAGAAACTTATCCCTCCACCTGCCGCGTGGGGGAGGCAGGACACTGCAAGTTTTCAGAGGTGGCTCAAAGGAGGAAGCCAGCTGTGCGGTACGTGTCTGAATCCCAGCACTCGAGAGGCACAGGCAGGTGGTCTCTGTGTGTTCGAGGCCAGCCTGGTCTGCATAGCGAGTTCCAGGCCACCTGAAATACATAATGAGATCCTGTCTCAAAAAAAGAAAGTACAAGCTGGGCGGTGGTGGCGCACGCCTTTAATCCCAGCACTCGGGAGGCAGAGCCAGGCGGATCTCTGTGGGTTCAAGGCCAGCCTGGGCTACCAAGTGAGTTCCAGGAAAGGTGCAAAGCTACACAGAGAAACCCTGTCTCGAAACAACAACAACAACAACAAAAAAGTACAAGATTATTCTCAGCTACATAGCTACTTTGAGGTTTACTGGGCTACATGAAACTCTGTCAAAAATACAAAAGACAAATGAGGAGAAGGATCAGTCAAGTGCCTGCCTTGCAACCATGAGGACCTGAGTTCAACTCTCAGAAAATACATAAAAAAGCCAGTGTACTGGCTGACGAGATACTCAGTGGATAAATCAGTGGATAAACGTACCTGCCATCAACCTGATGATCAGCACCCACACCGTGGCTCACAACCACACGTGACTCCAATCTCAGGGGACTAAATGCCGTCTGGCCTCTATAGGCACCGCACACACATGGAGCACAGGCAAAACGCTCATACAAAATAAAGGTAAATATATTCATATTTTTAAAAGCTAAAGTTTTCATTAAATTAAAAATCAACCAAACAAAATGTGTGACCCTCGAAGCCCCTTTCTTATTCATCCCACCCTGATTTAGTGAGCACCAACTGGGCCAGGATCGAGGAGCAGTGGATGTCAGTCACTCACATGATAAGCACTGAGGGGGCACTTCGTCTGGTGACCCTGGTGGCCTGGTGGCCCTGGGGGCCCTGTGGCCCTGGGGGCCCTGGTGGCCCTGGGGGCCCTGGGGGCATATAGGAGGCTTATCTCCTTTAGGTCCTGTGTGGCCTGTTTGGAGAAGGAGCCAAGTAGGGCCGTGGGGTGGGGCACCTGTTTTCCTGTGACAGTCACTCTTGTCCCAGCTTCCAACCGTTCGGTTATGCTGGGATGCTGGGCTCAGCCCTCAACCTTTATCCCATCACAGTAGGAAGCTTTTTCATATTTTTATTTTTCTGTCTGTGCATGTGCATCCATGGGAATCCTCTGCCGCATGAATGCAGGGGCCCACTGGGTCCAGAAGAGGGCATCAAATTCTGTGGAGCTGGAGTTCCAGGCAGTTGTGAGCCACTGGAGTGGGTGTGGGGATCCTACCCTTGTGGGATGTTGGTTTGTTTGTGCTGGGGTTAAAGGTGTGTGCACAGCCAGCTTCCTATTGCGATGTGATAAAGATTGAGGGCTGAGCCCAGCATCCCAGGGAAGTCACCAGGCAGTCAGGAAACAGAGCAAGTCAACTGGAGGGTCCCTTGCTGACAGGCTGGGACTCAGCAGCCCAGAGGTTCAGGGAAGACGCTGACTTGAATATGCAGAGCACCGCAGAGCTGCCCATTATGGCTGAAGTACACACGCCCTATTCTTTCTTGAAGAAACTGTTGTCTTTATTCAATGGCTTCGTGGCTGTAAGTGTGTCACAATCCAGGCCCTGGGGACTTGGCATCCCTGTCCCTGGAAGACAGAAATAAGTCGATCTAAATTGCCTTCCGGATCCGTGTTCCCGGAGGGAGGCTGGAGGGGGCAGAAGAGATGTAGGACAGGTTGATGAGGAGTGAGACTTGTCAGAAATAAATGTGTAGGAGGCACCGTGGGACCCAAAGCTGGGGATATCAGCACAAATGTACACAGTTTGGGGAGCCTGGCTCGGGGATGGAAAAGGCGAGGTTTCCATCGGATCCCATGGAAAGGAATTTGAAAGGCTGGAGATGGGGTGGAGCACTTGCCGAGCTTGGAAGAGGCCCTGCGTTCTGTCCTCAGCAGGACATACACCAGACACAGAGGCATGCCCAATCTGAGCTACATGAGGTGCTGTCTCAAAAGCAAAAACCGAACAAAGTAACCATATGTCAGGAAAAAAAAAGATTGTGTTTGAAAAACTAAGATAGTGTGGCGTTTTGTTTATGTGTTGTCTTTGTTACCTTGACAGAAGCTGGAGTCATCAGGAAGAGGGCGCCTCCTCTGAGGAACTGCCTTCATCAGATTGGCTGTGGGGATGTCTGCGGAGGTATTTTCTTCGTCAGTGACTGATACGGGAGGGCCAACCCACTGTGGGCAGTGCCATCCCTGAGCAGTTGGTCCTGGGTAAACGGTTTTCTGTATCTCAATAATGGTTTCTCCACTGATGCAGTAAGCCAGATCAAGCAGAATTGAAAAAGTAAAAGAACAGGTTTATTTGGCAAAGCAACTCCCGGGTGAGCTCGCCAATCCCAGAGATCAAGGCAGGAGAAGTCACACACCTGAACTAAAGCAGGGAGGTTATATAGCCCATAGGTGAGGGGTGATGACGGACACATCTGCCACAAGCTGGCTGTGTGCCCAAGTATGGTCAAAAACTGAGCGCTTCAGACGGGGACTTGGGCTGGCTGGCAATTTCAGGGGAGGAGCTGCTGTACCTGCCAAGGATGCAGAACTGGGATTTTTGGTACCTTTTCTTTGTTGGAGATTCTCTGAGAGGCTGGGGTTTGGAGAGAGAGAGAGATGGGACTTCTCAGACCATGCAGGAGTGAGCTGGATGTTCCAACCGAACATTGGATACTTTGAGAAAGCAGGCTGACCAGGTCATAGAGAGAGCAAGCCAGTAAGCAGCAGTCCATGGCATCTGCTTCAGCTCCTGCCTCCAGGTTCCAGCCTTGGCTTCCCTCAGGAGTGGGCTGTCAGCTGTAAGCTGACATAAACCCTTTCGTGTCTCATCACAGTAAAGGAGGACTTTTGTTTTAAGATTGATTTGATCATTTTAATCATGTGCATGTGCGTCTAAGTGCACTCGCCCGTGGAGGCCGGAGGCATCCATCCTCTGGTGTGAATGCTAAGAACTGATTCCACTCCTCTGCCAGAGCTGTGCATGCTCCCAACTTCCGAGCCGGCTCTCCAGCACGCCCCCCCCCCCACTTTTTTCTCCCTTCATATAGTCTTTTGAAGATTTGTTTTTATTGTCATTGTATGTCTGTGTGTGAGTATGTGTACCTGTGTTCAATGCCTGGAGAGGTAAGAGGAGTGTTAGTCACATGGTGTCATAGTCCCTGGAGCTGGACCTAGACTTGCAGGTGGCCCTCATGTGGGCAAAGGGAACAGGACGCAGGTCCTCTGGAAGAGCAGAACGTACTCTTAACTGCTGAGCCTGCTCTCCAGCTTCTCCTTTTTCTCTTTTTAAGAAAGTATTTTTTTTCACATGAAGTTTTGGATGCCTCCTGCATTAATTAGCGTTGCTTGTATGCATAGCGACACTTGGTTATTTACATGAGCAAGGCCATGTACCAGGGGTCACACCACTGAGGACTTTGACTTCCCTTCCTACAGCAACATTTACCTGCCTATGACTCCTCCGGCCGTGGTGGGGCCCTCTGAACCCTCTCTCCTCCGAGGAGGGGTGTCAACAGCCCCATTTGGGCAGGAAACCACTGCTGTCCTGAGCTCGCGGGTGCGACAACCATGTCATGTCAGGAGATTGCCCTCCGAGGCCCTCCTCCCATCCTCCAGGTCTTCCACTCTCCATGCTTTCTCCTGTGATGTTCTCTGAGGTCCATGTCCTGTTTAGGGCCAAGCACTCAGTCACGTGTCCTCGCATGCTGACCAATCACGAGTCCCCGCATTACCCAGTCACTTTCTGTAGACAGCAGTTTCTCTGACCAAAGTGGGGAGAGCATTAATCTATGGATAGAAACATAATTTTTAGAAGGCAGTTTGATGCTATATCCAATCAACAAAACAACAGTAGTATATATCCTCCCCACCCAGGGCCTGTGACTTCCCCAGCCACAGAGTTTCTTTGTTTTTGAGACAGGGTCTCTCTATGTAGCTCTGGCTGTCCTGGGTCTATCTATATAGACCAGGGTGGCTTTGAACTCACAAAGGTCCATCTACTTCTGCCTCCAGAGTTTTGGGATTGAAGGTGTGCACGAGCCAGCATGCCTTGCCTGGCCCATTCCTCACAAGGGGATCCAACAACGTCCTCTTCCCACCTCTCTGCAAGCAGGTTCTAGGGCAGTGAAGGGAATCCAGCGAGACCTGGTTAAAAAAAGAAGACGAAGAAAGAGAAAATTAAAACAGACAAGAGCCTGGCGGTGGTGGCGCACACCTTTAATCCCAGCTTGGGAGGCAGAGCCAGGTGGAGTTCAAGGCCAGCCTGGTCTACAGAGAGAGATCCTGGAAAGGCACAAAGCTACATAGAGAAACCCTGTCCCGAAAAAAACAAATAAATAAAAATTAAAATAAAAAAATAAATAAAACAGACAAGAAATTAGTCTGGGCTCTCAAGAAAATTTCGTAGCTAGGTATGTCATTTACCTCTAGTCCCAGCCCTCAAGAGACAGTGACTGGTGGATCTCCGAGTTCGAGCTCAGCCTGGTCTACAGAACTAGTTCCAGGACGTCCAGGGCGACACAGGGTTTTGAGAAACCCTGTGTCAAAAAAGAAACAAACAAACAAAATGACAACAAACGCCAATGTTTTTCGGCGAGGCAAGAGTTTTACTCCCGTGGAAGGGTGCACAGCCTTGGTTAGGTTACCACCAGGCTTTTAAGACTCCCAACACAAAGGGGTCCTGTGCCTCTCTGAGTGGTCAGATCCAGGCCTCGCATTCTTAGGAGAGTGGCTGATACAGAGCAGTGAGGTTTCTATGGAGAAGTGAAAGCTGAGTACATGTTTTGATTTCCAGAAGTGCTGACCCTAGAGGAATTCAAAATTTCTGCCAAGTGGCTTCTTCTTACGATTTTTTTTTTTTTATTTTTTTGGGGGGGGGGGGGGATTTGTCTTGTTTAACCCTTTATTAGAAAAGATGCGGCACTGTGTTTGTTTCCCATGACCTGGAGCTGGAAGTACAGGCTGTGTGAGCTGCCAGGTGGGTGCTGGGAACTGAGCTCAGGTCTCTGGAAGAGCAGTGTGTGCTCAGAACTGCTCAGTGTCTCTTCAGCCTGGGTGGTCTTTCTTGTTCATTAGTGTGTGTGCTGAGGATGAATCTAGGCCTTCAGGGATGCCAAGCACGCGGTCACTGAGCTACACCTGTGCCCCAAACTGTATCCACTCTCCTGTTTTCCCGACCTTTTAAGTTTCTGAAGCACCTTTTCCTTACTATCGGGGTAACACGAAGATGTACTTTCTTTGTCTTTGTTTTTGTTTTCTGTCTTATTTTTGAGGCAGAATTTTACTATGTACCCCTGTGGTTGGCCCCGAACTCACTATGTAGCTGAAGATGACCTTGAACTCCTGACTTTTCTGGCTGGTGTGTAGTGGTTTCCATATGCAACCCTAGACATTGAGAGCCTAACAGGAGGATTGATATAAGATTAAAGCCAGCCTGGGCTGCATTAGACTCTGTCTCAAAAACAAACCAGCAAACCAGGACCAGTGAGATGTCGTGGTGGTAGATGTACCTGCCCTCAAGCCCGACCCTCTGGGTTCCATCCCTGGGACCCACACGGTGAAAGAGGGGAACCAACTCCTGCAAGTTGTTCTTTTACCCTAAAGATGTGTGCATACATCTGCCCGTGCGCATGTGCACACACACACACACACACACACACACACACACACACACGAATAAACACAATATTAAAAATTATCTTTCTGCTCTAGCCAGCCTTTGTGTGTACGAGTGTCCCCCTTGTGTGGGGTGAGGATGACAACGGGTGTCCTGCTGTCCCTGTCCACCTTATTCCTTTCAGGCAGGGTCTCCCACTCAGCCAGAGCTAGGCTGGTGGCCCAAAAGTCCTGAGCTGCTCCTGTCTCTCCTCCCAGCGCTGGGGTTGTGCGCATGGGCCGCAGTGCCTGGCTTTTATGTGGGTTCTGAACATTTGAACTCAGGGGTCCACGCTTGTGCGGCAAGCACACTCTGACCCACTGAGCCAGCTCCCCAGCCTTGTCCTACACTTTTTTTTTTTTTTTTAAAGATTTATTTATTTATTATGTATACAGTGTTCTGCCTGCATGTCTGCAGGCCAGAAGGGGGTGCCAGATCTCACTACAGATGGTTGTGAGCCACCAAGTGTGGAGACTGCAGACATGAGGTATCACCAAAAGCCATTTGACACAGTTTTGTTGGTGTTTTGGAGTCTGGGTTTTTTGAGATATGATCTTAAGGTGTAGGCCAATCTTAATGAGCCTTCCCCCTGCCTCAACCTCCCTAGTGCTGAGATTACTGGTGTGTGCCACCACGACTGACTTTAGAGTTCCTGTTGGCTTTGTTCCTTTGGTTTTAAGGGTCTCCTGAATCCGAGGCTGGCCCCAAACTCACCACATAGCCGACCACGACCGGAACCTCCTGAGTCACCCCCACACCTCACCCCCAGCCAAGGGTTTCTTTTGGATTATGGTTCAGGCAGCTGGGAAGCTGACTGACTCTGGATCTGCTTGGGCTTCTGGTGAGAGCCGGAGTGCAGAGAGGTGTGTTTGGAAGGTACAGGACACAGAAGGCAGCTTCACTTCACGACAGCCTGTTCTTACTGTGAGTCCTCCAGGGTCCGCCAGAACTCGATGCCTGAGGGAAAATCTCCTCCTACTGGCTGATCTAGTCACCTCCTAGAGGGCTACCTTGAAGAGAAGGGTCACAGTGTCTCAGGACTGGAGAGGTTGACACACAAGGACCTCCAGATGCTACTACCCTAGCGCCAGATTCAGCTAGGGACTCTCCAAGTGACAAAGGCAGAGAGTGATGGAGCACAAGGTCACGCGCCTCCCCCATCCACAGGCACACAGGAAGTGCACACACCACACACAGAGGTAACACCAGCCATGAAAAGTGCTTTTCAGTCAATCTGACCCTGGGGTTTTGTTTTGTTTTTACACAACCTAGACTTGTGAGATAATAAATTATGGTATGTCCTGGTTACATGGATTAAGCAATAAATATTAGGAGAACATTCCCCAACTCCTAAGTGGCCAGGCTGCCTCGGAACTAGCTCTGTAGACCAGGCTGACCTGGAACTCATAGAGCTCCACCTGAGTTTGCTTCCCGAGAGCTGGGACTAAAGGTGTGCCCCACTACGCCCAGCTCCAGGTTTTAAACAAAGACACAGGCTTTCCTTCTGAAATGGAAGAATTCTTATCTGAGCCCATTGTGGTGGCAGGTCCTGCAATCCCAACATGTGTAAAGTAGGAAACAGAGGATCAGAAGTTCAAGGCCAGCCTGGTCTCCATAGCAAGTTCCAGAACAGCCAGGACTACATAGAGACCCTATCTCAAAACAAAACAAAAAAATTCAGGGTCTGAGCCTGTAAAATGTCTGCCCCACAAGCCTGAGGATCTGATTTGGGGACCTAGAACCCATAAGGTAGGTGGAGAACCAAGTTGTTTGAACCACATTTGAGCTGTGGCTTCCCTACTTCCCTGACCCCAAATGGATAAATGAAATAATTTAAAAACCGACAGGTGGAAGACACCAAGATCAACATATGACGTTCATATGTATAAGCATGCACTTTCCAAACATGTTTGCACACACACCACACACACACACACCACCACACACAAAAAGGGCCAGCAAGATGGTTCCGCCGGCAATGGCGCTTGCTGCCAAGACAGATGACCTGAATTCGATTTCCTGAATCCACAAGGTGAAAGAACTGACTGTCAAAGTTGTTCTCTGACCTCCACACTCACACCATGACATGAGGAAATACACATGCTCACACACAATGAAGAAAGGAATGAGAACTTTTTTTTTTTTTTAATCGAAATCCTAGGCTTCGGGAGGGGTGGGCAGGGGAATCAGGAGTTTGAGCCAACCTGGGCTACAAGGATCTTTCTAAAAACAATACTAGTCCGGCGTGGTGGCGCATGCCATTAATCCCAGCACTGGAAAGGCAGAAGCAGGCGGGATTTCAGTGAGTTCTAAGACAGCCTGGCCAACATAGAGAATTCCAGGAAAGCCTGGCTACACAGTGAGACCCTGTCCACAAATAAAATAACTAAAAAGCGAGTTTGGCAGAAGGAAACAGAAGAGGCCCTCTTCCCACGGCTGTAACCGCAGAGCTGAAGACAACGTGTGGGGACAGTCGTTCTGAGATTTCCCACTTCGCCATAAGCATCTCCTACCCACGCTTCCATCTCCTAATCGTTACCGGAAAATAGAGAACGGAGGCTTGCTATTGGTGCAACCTTATAGGAAGTCATTGTAGAGGATTCTGGGAAATGTAGTCCTCGAGCGGGGCAAAGGGCAAGGCTGATTTTACTGGAGGCTTAATCTTACATCATTAGCCGAAAGTTTCAGCTGACAGAGCTGCCTTTTCTCTGCCCGGTCCTTTCCCAACTGCAGACGAATGACTACAGATAAAAGCCCCGTCACCGGTTACCTGGGTCCGAACCCTCTTCTGACCCTGGCAGCACACATGGTCGGTGCACACACATATATGCAGACAAAACACTCACACATAAAAACAAATCTGTAAAATAACTTTTAAAAATTTGTGTGGGAGGTGGGCACTGCACACGTGTGGAGATCAGAGGACAACCTACAGGAATCGGAAGTTGAGTCTCAACTTGCACCTTGTGAGTCCCAGGGATTGAACTCATCCGGCTTGGCAGCGAGCGCCTTTACCCACTGAACCATCTCAGCAGCTTCGTCCAGTTTGACTTTGCTTTGGATGAGTCTCCCCGCAGCTGCCGGGAATTCTTACCACCTTACTTCTTACTGCTTACCAGCTGGGCTGACAAAGTCTGGGAAGGGACAGGACCGAGTCCCGGATGCTGGAGACAGGATCTCCTCATTCTCTGGGCACTCACTGCTCTTCGGGGAGAAATTAATAATAAAACACCAGGAAACCCCTGTCTGTCCCGTTGCCTTTCTTGATTGTTATTTTGCACTCCAGCTGGCAAATGATATTAACCTGAAACAGCTAAGTGTAACGGTGTGTGTGAGTCTAGGTTTCGTTAGAATGGAGTGCCTGGGGCTGGGTGCTTCCAAAGAAGGCTTGATCTGATGCGGGGGCAGGAAGTGAGCTGCAGTGACTCCTGGGGTGTCAGAATGCCCGCCCCTCTGTAGTTTGAAGCTACACTGAGGCTGCCCCTCTTGTGGAAAAACTAAGGCACCAGGGCGTTCTCCTGTGTGCACTAAACAGCCTCAAAAGGCCTGATGTCATTCAGTGTCATTGCATTGTATTAGGGTTTTTTGTTTTTTTGTTTGGCCCGCATGTATGCCTGCGCACCAGAAGAGGGCACCAGATCTCATTATAGATGGTTGTGAGCCACTCTGTGGAGGCTGGGAATTGAACTCAGGTTGGTGCAACCTAGATGCTGCATCAACCTCCTCAGCCCCAAGCCCCTCACCTGCCTCTATATAAAGTCCCAGCCCCCTTTCTCCCCTGGCAGGACCTCCATCCTGCGGGAGAGTGTCTGTCCTTCTGTCCTTCAATGTTTGAATTGAACAGCTTCATAGGCTGAGTCGGATTTGGTCTCTTTCCTGCCTTGTCTCCTCACTCTGCCCTGCCCAGTGCCTAACAAAGTGCAAAGCTGTAAAGTGGGGGGCCAGCCCAGCGGGTTCTGGGTGGGGAGATTTGTTTATTCATTTCACACACGGGTGTTTGCCTGGAAGTATGTCTGTGCACCATGTGGATTCTGGGAATCAAACCCAGGTCCTCTGCAAGAGCAGCCAGTGCTCTTAACCACTGAGTCGTTTGCGTTGTGAATTTTAAAAAGTTTTAAATTTCTAAGGGCTACAGGGTGAGACCCTACCCCAAAAGAACAAAAACCAAAGGCAGAAATAAAAGAAAGGGCCAGTAAGATAACTCAGTGAGCACTTGAGTGTCATCGTGTGGTCCTCGTCCGTGCCCCCACCTCGCCCCAGGTCCCACACGATGTAAGGAGGGAACTGACTCATGAAAGTTGTCTCCTGGGGGCTGGAGAGATGGCTCAGAGGTTAAGAGCACTGGCTGCTCTGTTCTGGCCTGCAGGCAATAACAGAACATTGTATACATAATGAATAAAATAAATATTAAAAAAAGAAAGTTGTCTCCTCTACAGGTGTGCCATGGCACACGCACACACAAAAACACACACACCCCTACATACACATAAATAAATGAAATTAAAAAGAAAAGACTAGGAGGCTCCAGGGTACATGTTTAGTGTATGTAAGGCCTTGTGTCCATTCTCAGCTACACAGAAATAGATCAATAGGATGAGAGAGAGCATGAGGGGCCAGGCAGTGGGGGAACCTGCCTTTAATCCCATTATTGAGAGGCGGAGGCAAGTGGATCTTTGTGAGTTTGAGGCCAACCTGGTCTACAAAGTGAATTCCAGGAGAGCCAGAGCTGTTACACAGATAAACCCTGTCTTGAGAAACATATATATATATATGTATATATATATATTTATATATATATATTATATATATATTTGATATTTCCTTCTTTTCCTTTGCGTGTTTTTGTTTGTTTGTTTGTTTGTTTTGTTTAAAGACTTATTTATTTATTATGTATACAGTGTTCTTCTGCCTGCATGTGTCCCTGCCCTCCAGAAGAGGGCACCAGATCTCATTATAGATGGTTGTGAGCCATCCTGTGGGTGCTGGGAATTGAACTCTGGACCTCTGGAAGAGCAACCAGTGTTCTGAACCATCTCTCCAGCCCTTGTTTGTTTGTTTGTTTGTTTGTTTTGAGACAGGGTCTCACCTTGTAGCTCTGGCTGTCCTGGCCCTGCCCCTCCTCTTATTTTAAACATTCTTTTCTTCAGACTTATTAAGATGTTGGCTTTCTGTCCTAATTTGGAGTAAAAAAAAACTGCAATATTGAGGGAGTTCCTGATTAGTAAGAGTCGGCTCAGTTATCCTAAGAGTCGGCACTAGTTAGCCCCCTAATACAAGGAACTATTCCATTTATTTCATTAGCATGGTATACAGCTAGTCCAGGTCCATGGCTGGGACGCTGACTTGGCCCATTAGAAGGTTAGGCCTTCGGCCAGGCCAGAGAGTCCATTCTCTTGATGAGGCTTTCTCTCTTAGACAAATGGCCACTTTAACTTTCATCCTAGAGAGGTAACCCTAGAATCATTTAGGAGCCAGATTAGAGGTCTGAGATCCCAAAACACTTTTGGCACCTTTGGCCTCTGTCAAAGATGAAATTGCTGCTGTGGGGTATCCACCAAAGACAATGACTTGGAGATGTGTTTAAGCCAATCAAAAGTCTTTATTAGCCAGCCCATGACTACACTGGGTGTTCAGGATCCCAGTGTAGCACCAAGTCTTTCTCAGGTGAGCTTCTAAGCACAAAAGCCATGTTCTGGGTTGACATACTTCCATTAACAACAACAGTTAGCCAGAGCAGAACTACAGAAGCCAAAAAGCAAGGTCATACATTTAGAGACTTTCCCAGAACTGTGGACTTTTGTAGCTAGAGTTTTCCTGCCTTGCCCACAGTCAGGACAAATCTTTGTCACCCGCCAGTCCCACAGCTGCTCAGACCCAACCAAGTAAACACAGAAATTTATATTGCTTACAAACTGTATGGCCATGGCAGGCTTCTTGCTAACTGTTCTTATATCATAAATTAACATGCTTTCTTATATCATAAATTAACCCATTTCCATAAATCTATACCTTGCCACCGGCGTCTTCACATGCTGCTGGTCGTGGCTGTGGCTGGCAGTGTCTCTCTGCCTCAGCCTTCCATTTCTCAGAATTCTCTCTCCTTGTCCCACCTACTTCCTGCCTGGCCACTGGCCAATCAGTGTTTTATTTATTGACCAATCAGAGCAATTTGACATACAGACAATCCCACAGCAGACTTTGATGGATTAGGTCTTTGTTTTCATTTTGGCAGGTGGTGCTGTTTACATGCTGACTTTTACAGCTTGAGTGGTACTTCCCTCAGGGAGTCGGTGGTGCTAAGACCTAGGGGGGCCAATCATGCTGCCAAGAGTCCCAAGAAGTTTCTGGCTTTTAGTCGATAAAGAAACTGGTCACTTTTCTTGGGGATCTCTTTACCCTAAACTACCCAGCCAGTTTCTGCCTCCTGTTCCTATTACCCTTCCTTCTTCTGAAGAGGTTACCCTGTCATTCTGGAATTGGGGTGATGACCCATCTGGCTTGTTCAGGGTGATTTCGGGGTTTGAGTGTAGCAGTTTGGGGGTTCCCCTCCAGATGGTTTATCTAAAAGACCCCAAGCATCAGATTTAAGGAGGGAAGGAAGTCCTTGGTGTCTGGAGAGTACTTCAAAATATCCAAGTCAAAGTCCACTCAGATCTCTTGCTGCGCTCACGGGAGCACCCTTGGCTGGGGTCCTCATTTCTCTAGGCCTCTAAGGTTGGTCTCCAGAGTGATGACCCCACAATCTGCTTTCATGTCCCCTGACAGCTGTCCTATCGGCTAAAGTCAGCATGCTGCCCTTCTCGCGAGGTCTTTGACCACAGTTTAGATTTTAGGTTAAAGCAATAGGGAACCTATCTGCCCTGGCCTCAGGCAGGAGCGATGGGGAGCCAAGGTCTGAAGCCCTTCGTCTGTATAACATCTTCTTGTCAAGAAGAAAATATTAGTGAAATACAGTTGTGCAAATAAGATCTCATGTAGACAAGTATGGTGGTATTTTATTTGTACTGAAATCTGTTTTAATTGTATGTTAATAAATAAAGTTCCCCAGGGGTCAGAGCTATTAGAGACATAGCAAAAGCTGGGCGGTGGTGGCACACGCCTTTAATCCCAGCACTTGGTAGGCAGAGCTAGGAGGATCTCTGTGTGTTCAAGGATACAGCCAGCATTGGAGACACGTGCCTTTAATCTCAATACCATAGAAGACCTGGAGGTCTGTACAGACAGGCAGTGACGAGGCAGTCATGTGGTTGGTTTTACAATCAATGAGAAGGCAGAACAGAAAGTCTATATAAAGACAAACAGACAGGAAGTAGCTTTCTTTCGGAGAGGTCTCTTGGCTGAAGAGGCTAGCTGCAGGGTAAGGCTCTTAGCTCTGACCTCTTGGCTTTTTTCTTTGCATTGGTTCTGTGTTTCTTATTTAATAAGACGGTTGGTTACATCTACAGGCAAGTCTAGTATCTGAGGAGTGTGAGGCCTTGGACTGCTAGCAGTTCCCTCAGTCATTGGGTATGATTCCCTGATGAGGATTTTAAGACCATGTTGGTGGCCGAAATTAATTTTTGGTCTTGTACTGTTAAGGGTGGCTGAGCGCACAGTCCTCGGGGTCATTTGGGCTTGTGAGGAACCGAAAGCTCTTCTTTCTCTCTCTCTCTCTCTCTCTCTCTCTCTCTCTCTCTCTTTCTTTTTTTCTTTTTTGAGACAGGGTTTCTCTGTGAAACAGTCCTGGCTGTCCTGGAACTCACTCTGTAGACCAGGCTGGCCTCGGACTCACAAAGATCCACCTGGTAGGCATGCGCCACCACTGCCTGGCTGGACACCTTTCTTTACCAGTGTCCATCTATGTGAGGACAGGTCAAAGGCCTTGCTTGGTCTGGCTGTGGCTTCCCCTGAAAGCACTGAGGAGATCGATCATTCCTGTGTGTCGACCCTCCTCTTTGGAGACTGCATGCTGGTAGAACTGAATGGGTACTCCATGCCCCGCCCCCAACAGAGAACAGCCGACTTTCCACAGTTTTAGGACATTTTGAGGGGTGGCACACAGTCCTCTGGGACTTCATTGACCTTGGAGGGAAAAGGGGAAACATTCTTCCTTTTAATCCCGTTGACCATGTTAGAATAGCCTGCAAGGATGGTTTTTGAACACAGATCACTTACATCAGCCTGGTACTTTTAACTATTGTATGTTTTAAAAATCAGACATTTCTCCAGGTGGAGGTGGTGTACGCCTTTAATCCAGCACTAGGGAGGCAGAGGCAGGCAGGTCTCTGTTAGTTCAAGGCCAGCCTGGTCTACAGAATGAGTTCCAGGACAGCCAGGGCTACACAGTGAAACCCTATCTCAAAATACAAAACAAACAAACAAACAAACATAAAATCAGACATTTCTAAATAAACTTTTGATTAAATACATTTTAGCCAAGCCTTGTAATTGTTGGTCTTTGACTTTAGAAACTTTATTTTTATTTATGTATTTTTGTTTGTTTGTTTTTCGAGACAGGGTTTCTCTGTGTAGCTTTGCGCCTTTCCTGGAACTCACTCTGTAGTCCAGGCTGGCCTCGAACTCACAGAGATCTGCCTGGCTCTGCCTCCCGAGTGTTGGGATTAAAGGTGTGCACCACCACTGACCGGGGAAACTTTGTTTGTTTGTTTGTTTATGGTGTTTTTGAGATACAGTGGTCCTTTCTATGTGGTCCTGGCTGTCCTGGAACTCACTACATAGACCAGGCTGGCTTTGAACTCACAGAGATTCTCTGGCTCCTTAGGAACTTTAATACTATATACATCATCTCTGATCTTATCCTTTACATGCCTTAAACAATTCACTCAGACCTCCATAACTTGCATAAGCTTTCTAGTGTTCTTTTCCATTTTGGAAACATCCATCTTAATCTTCATACATAAATCCTTCTTTATAATAACAATTTCCATATTTCCACCCTTCTAAAGTTCACTTTCATAACACCATGAGACATAATATCAACAAGTTAATTTTTCATCTATTGTGAGAAGGTTCTCCCTGGCCAGGGTGGAGTAGATGAAACAATGTCTACCCACTCGTCATAAGGTCCCAATGAGAAACCAAAGTTCATTTTCATCGAAGTTCACCCTGAGAAACCAATGGGTTTATGTAGTGTGAATTCTAATTGATCTTAATACTAAAAACCTGGAGCCAGATATCGGGGGTCAATGCTGAAAGATCAGAGAATCAGAGCAGCAACCACCAGGGAGTTCTTACCTCTAAGACTACTCAGCCAAAAAGATCAAGCTCCTGTCTCCATCCTGCCTTATCACTTCCTCTCTTTGCCCAGCCATATCACTTCCTGTTTCCTCCTCTCAAGCAATGGGATTAAAAGTGTGTGCCACCACTGTATGGCCTTTAGTGGCTGGCTCCGCACTCTGATCTCCAGGCAAGCTTTATTTGTTACAGCACAAACGAAATATTTGTGTAAAATAAAAAAGGTTATAACTAATAAAAGAAAAACTATATACAATAAATGCAATAACTATATATAATATATACAAGCAATAATTACATTAACAATGTCTAGTCCATTAACATTTGACAAATTCAGAGAAAATACTCCATTATCTATTCTATCTTGGTAAGTACAAAGGGTTGTACCTAATTTACGTTCTTTGTTTGTTTGTTTTTTCGAGACAGGGTTTCTCTGTGTAGTTTTGCGCCTTTCATGGAACTCACTTGGTAGCCCAGGCTGGCCTCGAACTCACACAGATCAGCCTGGCTCTGCCTCCCGAGTGCTGGGATTAAAGGTGTGCGCCACATGCCTATAACAACATCTCTTCAATAAAAATAGCGGTGTAGACAGATCTTTTCTGTCTTTATTAAAACAGTCCAAGTGATAAATCTTTTTTTTTTTTTTTTTTGGTTTTTCGAGACAGGGTTTGTCTGTGTAGCTTTGCGCCTTTCCTGGAGCTCACTTGGTAGCCCAGGCTGGCCTCGAACTCATAGAGATCCGCCTGCCTCTGCCTCCCGAGTGCTGGGATTAAAGGCGTGCACCACCACCGCCCGGCTGTGATAAATCTTTATAGTGTACAAAAAGATTATTCTACAATATTTCCCCCTTTTTGTCTAAGTAAAAAGGAAAGGTTTTAACTCTAACATAATAAAACTATAGACAATAAAAAGAGTTATCAGGTAAGAATTATATTTGTGATGTCCAGTCCATCTGTATTTGACATTTTTGGAGAAAATGCCCCATTATTTATTCCATCCTGATGAGTTCAAAGCTCTGCACCTAATTTACCTTTTATCACAACTAAAGAAAACTGCAGCTATAACTACCTAGTCTTCTACCGAGAAGGATATACTATTACCTTGGTAAACAGGAAGTGCACAGCAAGCAACTTCCAAAACTAAAAGAACGACAGAAGCAGCTGACTGCCTGGACAGTCACCCACAGTTCCTCTGCAACATCAGGGCCTCCATCTTCAGTCTACAGGCCTAGAATATCTGACAGACTTTTCTGTGAAGCAGGAACTTTTGAAGGACTGTCCTACCCTGTCTTCGCAAAGTTTGGCAGTTGCTTTCTTTTGTGTTCTCTTTGTCCAGTTTGAACAGCACACTGTCAGCAGTCAAGGCAAGGGCAGTTTCATGCTCAAATGGCGAGTTTTTGCAATAAAGAAAGCAAACTCCATATGGAGGTTCTTTGGTGCCCGCCATCCTTTTTTTTGAAGTAGTTTGGTACCACCGGGAACAAATGTGTCTTATTGTCAAGAAAAGCCTAATTCTGTAGGTCTTTGAAGTTTGGAGACCATCTGTCTATCTAAAATATATCTCTGTATGACCTTGAAAACATACCTAACATGACTATAAGTTTGATAATTATAGATGACTATTAGCTTGTACTTATCCTAAATAGCTTTCAAAGACTAAAAATTTACATAATCTTTTTTTTTTTTTTTTTTTTTTTTTTTGGTTTTTCGAGACAGGGTTTCTCTGGGTAGCTTTGCGCCTTTCCTGGAACTCACTTGGTAGCCCAGGCTGGCCTCGAACTCACAGAGATCCGCCTGGCTCTGCCTCCCAAGTGCTGGGATTAAAGGCGTGCGCCACCAACGCCCGACAATTTACATAATCTTTTTAAATGAGATGCATAGATACAAAACCTTAAACAATAATAGAAACATATATACAGTATAACAAAAATAACCTTAAATTTGTATCAATATGCAAAAATCCATAAAGTGTAAAATATTCAAAACTACTGGTTGTTGAAAAGTAGATTTTTTTTTTTTTTTTTTTTTTTTTTTGGTTTTTCGAGACAGGGTTTCTCTGAGTAGCTTGGGCCTTTCCTAGAACTCACTCTGTAGTCCAGGCTGGCCTCGAACTCACAGAGATCCGCCTGGCTCTGCCTCCTGAGTGCTGGGATTAAAGGTGTGTGCCACCACCGCCCAGCCAAAAGTAGACTTTTTAATTTTATCACTTCTATACTATATCCCCTTTTTTTCTTTTTAGAATGAGATCCCTGAATCTAATTTCCTTTGTTTAGCTTTTTTTAAAAACTATGATCAATAACAACTTGTAACCAAACCCCCTAAACAATGACAAACATCTATAACCCACCGAATGACAAAAGACACCCATCCCAACTCTTGGGAATGTGGGTATCGTATTCTTTAGACTGCTTCCTCTTGTCTGGGGGGCACTGGAATCTTTTGAAGACCCTAAGAAAATTAGAATAATGGTCAAGTCCTGGCTAGAATAGTCTGTGAAGCTGTTCTAGATGCAGAACTCTGAGGAAACTGAAACAGAGACATTCTGAGAGGTTGGATCATCTGGGCCCCTTTTCTGAAAATAGACTAACTTTTTAAAGGTAACATACATATCTGCATTAACACAAGTATGGAATATGCCGTGCACAAGTCAGTTAGAGATGGTTTTTGTTCTATGTTTGAGCAGGTAAAAGACATCTGTCAACTTCATGAGTCCATTTGAACTGTATAATCAAACTGTAGTGTAAATCTCTATCTATGCCATATGAAAGGATGGTATATAATAATAAATACAAAGGACTCTGTAGCCAACAAGGTTTATCATCTCATCCAGTCTCAGAGCTGTTCCCATGTCAAGGGGTCAGCTTACATGTCACCTGTCCTGTAGTCTTTTTTGGCTTCCTCCTCTATGTCTGTAGCCAATATACCCAGGAGGTCTGCCCCAGTCAAATCTCTATTAATGTGGAAGGAATCCACAGTCTTTCATTTCCTGTGCAAACAAAAGCATAACCATCTCTCCGAACACAACACATTGACAGACTTCCATTTTGAAGTTAAGACATTGTTAAATATATAGGTTGGTTTAATTTAGCAGTTTCCATATTCCAATCTCTCTCAGCAGCTATTGTTTTTTATACATTAGCATTATAAAAAATTCAAAGTTAACAAGACACCATATAGGATCAAGACTCCCTGTGTATTTCCCATCCTTATGTGGCTTATTTTTTTTTATTACTTTACTCTCTCTTTAAAGACTTTTTCTAACTTTTTTTCTATGACTATACTCATTTTTTTCTTAAGCCTATACACATTGCTAAAGACACTGTAACCTGTTTAGAGTTTTTTCTATCTGAACCTGCTTTACTGCATATCTGTAAGCTTTTCTCTCTGCATGAACAAACCTTAAACCTGCCACGTGGCTTAGCTCGTGGCACACTGGCAGCTCAAGCATGCAGGCAGCTGCCAGGTGATGTGTCTCTGCACCACAGCCGGCATGAGGACATGAGATGAGGAAGCGACATTTGACTCTGTTTTTGTGTATTTAGAACTTTTTTTTCAAAGCTTTCTCAGGTCTTATGTGGATATAAATGGGGCCAGACATTGGGTGGACATATATTTGTAGGACTTTTTCTGTTTTGCCAGCCAGCTCCCAAATAACCACACAGAGACTTCTTATCAATTATGAAAGCTTGGCCAATAGCTTAGGCTTGTTTCTGACTAACTAGCTCTTATAACTTAAATTAACCCGTTTCTATTAATCTACATTCTACCATGTGGCTTTTACCTCTATCTCATTTTGTGTGTCAGACTTGATCCAAGTCTGTCTGGCTTCTCCACCCTTCTTCCCAGAATTCTCTCTGCCCCCAAAATCCTGCCTAGCTATTGGCCTAGTGCTGTGGGATGTTCTGTATGGCAAATGTGCTGCTCTGATTGGTCAATAAATAAAACACTGATTGGCCAATGGCTAGGCAGGAAGTATAGGCGGGACTAACAGAGAGGAGAAAAGAAAGAACAGGAAGGCTGAAGGAGTCACTGCAAGCCACCATGACAAGCAGCATGTGAAGATGTCAGTAAGCCACGAGCCATGTGGCAAGGTATAGATTTATAGAAATGGATTAATTTAAGCTATAAGAACAGTTAGCAAGAAGCCTGCCACAGCCATACAGTTTGTAAGCAATATAAGTCTCTGTGTTTACTTGGTTGGGTCTGAGCGGCTGTGGGACTGGCGGGTGACAAAGATTTGTCCTGACTGTGGGCAAGGCAGGAAAACTCTAGCTACAGCCTAGTTTTTTTTATTAATCCTATTAGCCATTTTTTCTACAGAAATCTTTACATAGTGAAATAAATTATAGTATATGAAAAAGTATTGTTCCTTTATTAAAACTGAACTCATGGGTTGACACTGGACAAGACATTGGACTTGCTGTTGAGCCCAGTGGAGTGCAGTTTGACTAAAAGGGCCTGTCTTCCTTACAACCTGTATGGATTTGTTCAGATGAGTCTCACCATCCACCTGTTGAGCTGTGCCCTTGGAAACAGGGATTAACAAGAGAGAGAAGCATGAGTCGGGTACCAGACGGTAGAAGGGTCACTTCTACTGTCTTTATCACAGATGAGCAGCAGTTAGCATCTATGCCAGGGAGGACCAAGCCAACAGAAGCACCTGCCTCTACAAATGTCCACACTGGGACCCTCCCTTAGCAGACTTGGGGTGGCCACCACCGTAGTCAGTCTGGGGGCAACTGCAAACAGAGCAGACAACCTGAAAATCTAAGTGCCCACCCTCCTACGAAGAGATCAAGTTGTCTGACAACATAATACTCTGTTATTTTTCTAGAGAGGCCATCTTTCATTCTCTAATTTACATTCAGGCCAAACCTATGTACAGAAAAATATCAAAATATCAGACATTTCTTTCTTTCTTTTTTCGAGACAGAGTTTCTCTGTGTAGCCCTGGCTGTCCTGGAACTCGCTCTGTAGACTAGGCTGGCCTTGAACTCACAGAGATCTGCCTGTCTCTGCCTCCTGAGTGCAGGGATTAAAGGCGTGCGCCACCACTGCCTGCCTCAGACATTTCTTTCTTAAGGATCATGGATGGAAGGGACCCTAGTGGGTAAGAACCCATGAGAGTCCTTACTGACAGAACCCATCTGTAAGACAGAGGACAAATCTCCTCAGCTCCCTCTCCAGAGTGCCCTCTGGAGAGTTCCTAGCTCTGCTCTTAGTCCTTTGCTCACGGTTACTCACGAGAAAGGAGACGCTATTGAATTAGTCGCTTTACTGATATGAGCCTGGACACCTGTGTTTTCTCCTTCTTCATTCAGGACCATGAACAAGCAGACTGTTCATCCCTACACATGGGACCCTCTAATACCTATGACATTACTGAATTCTCTCTGTATTTTGTCATGCTGATTTTAACCTGTTTGTACCAGATCCTCATCCAGTAAAACTCTTGGAATATATATACTGAAACTTACATGCCAAAAAAAAATCAGTAAATTTTTATTTGTTCATTTATTTATTTAAAGACAGGGTTTCTCTGTGTAACACCCCTGGCTGATCTGGAACTCACTTTGTAGACCAGACTGGCCTCGAACTCACAGAGATCTGCCTGCTCTGCTTCCCGAGTGCTGGGATTAAAGGCTTATGCCACTATGCCTGGCTGAAATCAGTAAACTTTTAATTACTGTTAGTTAGGGAAGATTTGGACTCCCTTGTGGGTAAAGCTTCTAGTATTTCCTTTAAACATTCCCTTGACCCCGTTCTTCAAATTTATTATATTTCTCAGTGTAGATAGGAGTCATGATAGCTCTCAGGCTACATTCCCCCTTTTAAAGATGGTGTCTTAGGGTTTTTATTGCTGTGAAGAGACACCATGACCACAGCAACTCTTTTCTTTTTAAATTATTTACTTATTTCTATTTTATGTGCATTAGTGTTTTGCTTGCATGTATGTATGTGTGAGGGTGTAGGATCCCCTGGAACTGGAGTTACAGTTGTGAGCTGCCATGTGGGTGCTGGGGATTGAACCCAAGTCCTCTGGAAGAGCAGCCAGTGCTCTTAACCTCTGAGCCATCTCTCCAGCCCCGACCACAGCAACTCTTACAAAGAAAACATTTAATTGGGGCTGGCTTACAGTTTCAGAGTATTCCCACTTCATCATGACAGGAGCATGGCAGTGTGCATGCAGACATCTAGACCAGAAGGCAGCAGGACGTTGACTGACTATCGCACTGAGTGAAGCTTGAGAGAAAGACCTCAAAGTCTTCCTTCGCAGTGACACACTTCCTCCAATTAGGCCACACCTCCTAATAGTGCCACTCCCATTGGGGGCCATTTTCTTTCAAACCTCCACAGACGGCTTTCTATAAGTCAGACTGCCTGGGTTAGAAAAACCTTAGTACAAATCACCGCATGGAGACTGTTCTTTTCCTTAGCACGTTTGTGTCACAAGAACTAGAAAATGAAAACAAAAGCGTTGGGTCCTCAGGGCACACTGGGGCAGGCACAGGATGGACAGCAAAGGTGGAACAGAGGAGTCCTGAGTAACTTAGCGGAAAGCAGGCTTGGAGTTTCCAGGCAGAAAGAGCCACACAGCCTGGCCATCTGCTCTTTTGGTTCTCCTTGGGTTCTGTGCTTTCCTAAGACTTGACTCTGGGCTGATCCAATTCACATGAGCCTTCCAGGTCTAAGCATCTCAGAGTGTCAGCTCCTGTGACACCTGGTAGTGTCGGGGACACAGGGCTGAGAAGACTCTTGAGTCCCCTATAGAGGTCAGTAATTATATCACATTGTAGAGCAGTGTGTCAAAATTAAAACAAAAAACAAAAAACCCAAAACAAACACAGCAGAATCTGGTGGTACCTCCTTTGTATAAACGGGTAATCCTTTGAAGGCTCAGTGCCTCCAGAAAGTTGGTGGGTGCCGCCATTTCGGTATATGCCTTGCAGATACAATAACCAAGATGGAGGTGGTCAGATGGCGTTCACCATCTTTATGACGTCATTAGCCAAGAAGGTGCCGAGCACACGGTCACTTTCTGCTCATGAGCTCAGCTCCGTGGTGAAGTGAGTCCATCCTCCATTAGGGAACGAGTCCCTGTGGGATCCACACATAACTCAGATGGAATGTGTACAGTTTTCACCCCTTTTTTTTTTTTTTTTTTTTTTTTTTTTTTTTTTTTGGTTTTTTGAGACAGGGTTTCTCTGTGTAGCTTTACGCCTTTCCTGGAACTCACTTGGTAGCCCAGGCTGGCCTTGAACTCACAAAGATCCACCTGCCTCTGCCTCCCAAGTGCTGGGATCAAAGGCGTACTCCACCATGCATATTTCCACCTTACTCTTCAGTGGCTGGCAGGAAGTCCTAGGACCTTCCTATCTGTGCCTCCCCAGTGCTGGACCACCAGCCTGAGTCACTGGTATCCCCAGCTTCTCAAGTGGTCCCAGAGGTGTGTCACCAGAGGTTGTTAATGGAACACTCCGTGACATGCTAGGCCAATCAATGGGGGTGTACTTGGTATTTCTTTTATTTTCTTTCTTAATTTTATTTTAGATATATGGGTGTTTGCATACATGTGGGTCTGTGTACCATTTATGTGCTTGGTGCCTAGGGAGACCAGAATAAGGCATTGGATTCCTTGGAGCTAAAATTATAGATGGTTGTGAGCTGCCATGTGGTGGTAGGAATTGAATCTAGGTCCTCTGGAAGAGCAGCTAGCCAGTGCTCTTAACTACTGAGCCATCTGTACAGCCCCCACACTTGGTATTTCTATCTCAGATGGTAGCTGTCTTCTCCTCACCCCCATGGCTGGGGTCTGAATTTGATTGACTAATCTGAAAAGAACTGGTACACAGGTAAGGAGGAAAAGGTTGCCGCTCCTGGCCATCAACTTCCTGGAATAAGGCAGTGAATCTTTGTAAACAGAAGTTTTACTGAGCTGCAGGGTAAAATTAAAACATTTACATAAAAGTCTTGTGAGGTGGGGCAGGTAAAAAGATTTAAATTCCTTATCCTAAACACGAGTTGTATAGTATTTCTGCCGGTGGAGGTCAGAAGAAGGCGGCAGTGTGGATCCCACCAGTTGCGAACAGACCACTACCACAATTTAAAGCCAACTTTGAAGCAAGCTTTAATTAAATACTGACCAGGTAGATGGGCTCTGGCCAGGTCCATCTCTGGTTTTCCAGAAAATGGCTGTGAGTCACACCTTGCAGAAGTTTAAACAGGCAGCAAGGTCACCGTTTCCCATCAGGGCAGGCATATATCCTGACGTATTTCCTGCCTACGTACCTCCCACCCACATGTGGTCAAGCACAGCGGGTGTAGTTGGGTCAAACTTGTCTAGGGGAGTGAAAACATGTGACTTGTTATCTCCCGTAAGCAGCAGCCTCCAGCCTGTTAGGAAACATTTTTCCTTGGGCAAGGGGCTTAGGATTAGAGGTGTTAGGATCCCGGCCCTCCTCCAGCTATATGCCTGTACACGCACATTTTAGTGCCAAGGAAGGGGTCTTGCGTCCTATGCAACCCATGGGCTGTGTGATTGCACAGTGCACAATCGCGTGATCTGCGCATGCGTGGCGTAGCTCCGTAAGCCCACATGTGCATGTGAGGGGAATCCTTAGAAAGCCGGTCACAGACGCCTCCCCTCTCTTCTGCTCTCTCCCCCCCCCATGTGTCTTTCCAACAGGCCTGGCCACGCTCTCTTCTGTCCCCCTTCCTCCTAATAAAGCTCTGACAATGGGTTTTGTCGTGCCTCGTGACCTTTCTTGCACAGTAACAGCGCCACCTATTAACACCGACAAGAGGCATTTTTGTTTCTTTGGATCTCTTAGGCACAGTAATTAAAACTTGAAATGTAACGTTGGCTCTCACAGCAGACCCCTTTGGAACCGGAGTTAGGGATGGTCGTAGTCATTATGTAGGTGCTAGGAAACGAACTTGGGTCTTCTGCAAAAGTAACAAGTGTTCTTAACTGATGCACCATCTCTCCAGCCCTGCACTTGCGGCTCTTGCAGGGGACCTGGGTTCGATTCCCAGCACCCACATGTCAGCTTAAAACCATCCATAACTCCAGTTCCAGGGTATGTGATGACCTCTTCTGACCTCTATGGGCCCCAAACATGCAAGTAGTGCACAATCACGCATGTAAGCAAAACAACCATACACAAACTAAAACAAATCTTTAAAAGGGAATTTTTTTTACATTTATCTTTAGGGGTGGGTTGGGCAAAAGCGCCACAACACACGTGGCAGTCAGAGTCTAATGTCAACTTGACACAAGCTAGAATTATCTGAACAGAGGGAACCTCAATTGAGAAAACGTCTCCATAAGATCCAGCTGTAAGGCATTTTCTCAATTAGTGATTGATGGGGAAGGGCCCAGCCCATCAATGGTGATTCCATTCCTGGGCTGCTGAACCTAGCTTCTATAAGAAAGAAGGCTGAGCGAGCCATGGGAAGCAAGCCAGTAAACAGCACCTCTCTGTGGCCTCTGCTTCTAATTCCAGCACTAGGGAAGCAGAGGCAGGTGGATCTCTAGGAGTTCAAGACCAGTCTGGTCTACACAGAGTTCCAGGCCAGCTGGGCTACAGAATGAGACCCCCAAAATAGGAAAACCCAAAACCCAAACCTAAAAATCCCAGACCATCAAACCACGGCAGCCATGACCACTTCTCCATGGGACACATTGCCAGTGGCGGAGAAGGTGCCCTAGGCTGGCTGTTCTCGGCTTCCTGCAGCGCAGAAGGCCCCCAGGTCTTCAGCATAGTTTTGTCTATAACTCAACAGGCCCCTGTCCTCCGTGGCCATCTGCACAGAGGGCGCCTCTTTTCACTGGTGACCCCCATCACCCTTCCTTGGTAAAGCCTACTGGAAGAATAAAAAAGTTCAAATCTTCCTAAATTGGTTGAAGGAAAGAGTTTTCACATTATAGTTAAGATTTTTTCACATTGACTATGTGAGTGTGCACACTCTTGTGTGTAAAGGTCAGAGATGACTTGAAGGGATCAGTTCTCTCCTCCTCCCTCGTGGGTCCCAGGATCTAACTCAGGTCATCAGGCTTGGTGGCAAGTGACCTCACCAGAAGAGCCATCCCGCCAGCCCGATCCCCGGTTGTGTGAAAACCACAAGGCAGCTTCCTCTGCGGCTACTTGAAGTTGAACCGAGGGAGCCTCTTACGTCACCAGGAAGCGGAGACCAAGTCCAAGATCCTGTCAGATGTGATATTGTAACAGGAAATTTCAGGAACAGCCATAGCTAAGGGCAGACTGGCCCATTACCACGCTGGGCAGGAGCTTAGGAAGAATCTTTGACAGGGCTAAAGGTCTTTCTTTTCTGAGACAGTCTCATATAGCTCCAGGCTGGCCTCAAACCTCGTAGATAGAAATCCAAGATGACCCTGATCCCCCTGCTTCTACTAGGACAACATCCCTGGACCACACGCCTAGTCTGTGTGGTGCTGGGTCTTCAACTCAGGACCTGTGCGACATGTTAGGCAGACACTAGCAACTGAGCCCCAGCTCCAGACACTGCTGGATTAGTGTGTGTGTGTGTGTGTGTGTGTGTGTGTGTGTGTGTGTGTGTGTGTGTATACGTGTGTGGTTTTCTTTTTCTTTTCTTTCTTTCTTTTTTTTTTTGAGACAGCCTGTCTCTCTCTTTGATTTTTTCCAGGTAGAGTTTCTCTTTGTAGCCTTGGCTGTCCTGGAACTCACTCTCTAGACCAGGCTGGCCTTGAACTCAGAGATCGCCTGCTTCTGCCTCCTAGTACTGGGATTAAAAGTGTACACCACCCACACACTACAGGTTGTTGAATCTTAAAAAGTTAATTTTAAGCTGGGCGGTGGTGGCTCACACCTTTAATCCCAGCACTCGGGAGGCAGAGCAAGGCAGATCTCTGTGAGTTCGAGGCCAGCCTGGTCTACAGAGTGAGTTCCAGGACAGACACCAAAACTACACAGAGAAACCCTGTCTCAAAAAAACAAAACAAAACAACAACAAAAAGTTAATTTTAGCTGTTTTGCTTATTTAATGATAAAGCAACATAAAAAAAAATTGACTCTCCCCTCCAAGTGTTTAGATGCCCTCACTTTGCTAAATAATTTATCCACTCCCTTTCATCCAATTTATACAAAGACAGCTTCATCCAGATGCTCTAAG